>NW_024712421.1:0-18888 GCF_018991925.1 Homarus americanus
TTCAAACATTTATGATTTTTTCTTTTCTTTTCTTGTGAAAACAAATAGACTCTTTCAACTTATTTTGTGCTGCAATGTCAGGTCTGTGATACTGTGTTTTGTACACTCATACTTATTGGAGAATTTTAATTGCTTATGGAGGAGTGTACAACGTCAGGCATGTCATTTATGAAACAAACAACAACAGGCCCAATACACTGCTTGGGGTCATGTAGAAAATCTTCTATCCACGCTAGGACATTTCCCCGAATTCCGTACCCTTCCAGTTTGATTGTTAGCCTTTCGTGGGGTACACTGTCAAAAGCCTTGGCAAAATCTATGTAAATATTGTCTATATTACCAGCCTGTTCCAGAATATGGGTCCAAATATCCAATACCTTGAGCAATTGTGTTAAGCAGGAGCGCCCCTGCATAAAACCGTGATGGCAATCCTTTACAAGGTTGTTTTGTATTAGATGTTCCATCGCAGCATCTCTGATACTTTACATACAGTAGTACCCCGATTTACGCGGTTAATTGAACCCACGGGGTACCGCGTAAAGTGAACAACAGAACATATGGGATTAATTCCAATAGAGATTGGCCCGACCCCCAAACTCCACTTTTTCCGACACAATACCTATGTTGTATTAAAAATAACATCTTAATTTTATGATGGTATGCACACACAATTAATATTTAAGAGAAATACAGTCGTCAGGTTAATGTCCATTCAAATACTGGACTCAAATCTACCCTCCCCCTCCCTCTTCCCAGCTCACTAGCTCCTACCTCTCTGAGAAATGTTTGGGTGAAAACACTAGATTTTAACGTTTGGTAATAAATAATACCTCAGACTAAAGTTAGGATAATATAATTGACATTTCTGGATTCCTTGCAGGTCAGGGAATATTTTGAATGTAAACTTCATATATTTTGCACAAAAGATAAAATATTTGCTTTGTGTAAACCAAATTATTACATTAGATCTAAAATTTGTATGTCTAATGCAAAATCCATGATGTTTATATTCAAAATGATCATCATATTGTAAGAATTCCAACAATGTAAATTATATTCTGGCTGGGTAATTTGTATGAATTTTATGAGCTAAATAAAAAAAATATATACTTCACCACGTATATGAGTAGATGCACTGCGGAAAGTGAAAGTCCGGTTCTGGCGAGGTACCGCGTAAATGAGAAATCGCGGAAAGTGAAACCGTGTAAAGCGGGGCAATACTGTAGTTATAATCAGGAATTTATAAATACAAATACATATTATATCCTTATAGACCATAATTAAGAGGAATAGGATATCATTATTCACACCTCCTTGAATATTATTAACTCTGGATATAGTAAAGCATAGACAGTGACTGAGATCACCACATTCCAAAATATCCAAACACTTTTCAGAGCTAAATCTTCCGTTAATCTGAGTTAGTCCACCCATGATGCTGTCTGTGTTTAACAAGCCCCAAACATTGACTGTCACATGATTCGCTTCTTGCCACCTTGTTGATGTTGTGACGTTGATAACCTGGTGTTTGGCCGCCACAGTGAAGAGGACCCTGGGTGGTGGATGCTAAGGTCATCTCATCTAAGATCACCTGACCCCAAAAGTCTGTCTTCACCCTCGTATTGCCGGTAAACTGGAGGCTAGTAGTACGATGGCGATCTAACCTTTCCTTAATTGCCTGAGTCCTGTGGTGTATCCCGGCCTCATGTAACCTCCTTCTCACAGTTCCTGCAGAAACGTCAACTTGAAGCTGTTTTTAATGGTGACTGTTATGGGAGGCTGTGTCGCCATGAGTCTTTCATCGTCCGCTGGGATAGTCTTTCTCGGTCCACCAGACTTAGGTTGGGTTAGGAGGATTACACTTCCCTCCCTCCCTGCCACCTTCTCTCCCTCTCCTTCCTTCTCCCTCCCCACCACCCCATTATAAACCTTGATGACAGCTCTTGTTATCATTTATAAACAAATATTGAGTAAAACAACCAATAGGAAACAACCTTATCACTCAGTTCCCGAGAGTGCTACAGTGCCACGTGAGAGTGCCAAGGTGCCACATGAGTTAGGAACGTTTGGTAGGGAGTAACACTGCACCTGGAGGCAAAGACATTAAATAATTATCATACATAGAAAATCTAAAATGAAATACAGTTCAGTAAAAGTAATCAATAATGAATAAAGTGTTACTGTGCGCTCACCTTTAATGTAGTCAGCTGAATGCACACGGGGCCTCAATAATTTGTTAATTAAACATGGAGACTACATTAATTGGCTGAAGCAGAGCAGGAGACAGGGCTGGGTGGGTAATCAATGCTGCTTTCTTCAGATAGGTTAATGTACTTGTTGGTTGAAGGTATTGGATCATCTTGAGGGAGTGAAGAGGCAGCAGTGGGGGACTTCTTAAAGTATTTGTCCAATTTAGACTGCACAGTTTGCCTTTTCTTTTCATTGTAAATCTCCCTGTAGCAAGCAAGTGCATCTTGGGTCAATCTGTCAAACTTTAGCAAAACGCTAAACATTTTGATCCATTTCTTCAAAAATTTTCATCCCCCTTATTAATAGTAACAAATGCCTCTGTCATTTGTTTCACTGAAACCTTTTTTGGGAGTGCAGATTCTTCTTCTACATTTGACTCTCTTCTTCCTCTGCAATTTTCTGTGCCTCCAGCTCAATAAGATCCTCGTTACTTAGCTCTTCTGCTACACTACAATTTCGGGGGTGCTGGTGGTAGAGTGGTACCGCTCTTGCCTTCGCAAGCGAGATGTCACGGGTTCGATTCCCGGGCCGGTGGAAGTTGTTTGGACATACTTCCTAGCCCCCATTAGTCCCTGTTCACCTAGCAGCACAGTAGGTACCTGCTGTAAATCGAAAGTTGCGAATTCGTATTCAGGGACAAGTTGTTGGAGCTTCCAATAACTTGATGACATAAAATCATTGACTCTCCAGGCGTCTATGCCCTTGACTCTTCAGGCTTTTACGCCCTTAACTCATGAGACATAAAGGCAAGCATGAACTTAGCATGCTTCCCTGTTGGGCACTGTAAACGCTTCTGCGCTTCACCTTGCACAAGGCTGTAGGGGAGTGCCCAATAATTAATAGCAAAAAAAAATTATAAATTTCTAACTTAAGCTGTTTACCCAACTCCACCATCTTGTTACTAATCTCAGAAATTACTTCATCTTCATTAAATCCTTTGAAACTGTTCACATATCTTTTCAGGACTTCTTCCATATTCCATTCATGCACTGACCTGTAACCTCATCCCATGCTGTTCTTTATACATTTCAAAATGTTGTAGTCCTTCCAAAACTCTCTGAGCGGTTTCTCACCTTCAGTAGCAGCAACAGCCCGAGGGAAGGTCGTACGTAAATAATACGCTTTAAAAGCAGCAATAGCACTTTGATCCATGGGTTGGTTGACAGAAGTGTTAGGTGGAAGGTAGACTACCTTAACATCAGGGTGCAGGGTGTCCCGGAGCATTATCTAAAATTTATAAAATCTTGAACGCAACCCCTTGTTGCAGACAATACTCCTTGGCTCGTGGAATGAAACAACTCAGGAACCAATCCTCAAACAGTACTAGGGTCATCCAGGTCTTCTTATTCCTGCGATAAAACACTGGCAGTGTGTGCTTGCTGACATGTTTAAAAGCTCTGGGGTTCTCTGAATGATAGATCATGAAGGGTTTTACCTTGAAACCAGCTACATTCCCCCCAACAGAAGTGTAATTCGGTCCTTGAATGCCTTGAATCCTGGCATGGATTTCGCCTCTTTGTGGATGTATGTCCGTTCTGGCATGCGCTTCCAGAATAATCCAGTTTCATCCACATTAAATATTTGCTCAGGCAAATAATTTCCCTTCGGCAGCACCCACATCAGCACTTGCTGCCTCTCCAAGACAACCTTGTCTTTTATTAGTTATTAAAGTTCCCTTTATAGGTGCTGATCCTTTCACTACTTCACAAATTCGTTCTTTGTCCTTCAAAATGTTGATATGGTTGAGTGAGAGAAGCCAAGGTCGCGTGAAATGGTTGATACCGTTTTTCCATTTTCATATTGTATTATTATTTTCATTTTCATCTCAAAAGTAATTGACAGTTTCCTCTTCTTCTTAGCACCACCAGAACTCTCACTTTACACTTGCCAGTCATTTTAAAGGGAATTACAGTGAACCCTCACTTTACGCGGTCAATTGAACCCACAGAGGCCCGCGTAAAGCGAGAAACGCGTTAAGTGAACAACATAACATATGGGATTAAATGAAATAGAGACCGGCTGACCCCCAAACTCCACTTTTTCCGACACAATATCTATGTTCTAGTAAAAATAACATCTTAATTTTATGATGGTACATGCACACAATTAATACTTAAGAGAAATAGAGAAATACAGTCGCAAAGTTAATGTTCATTCAAATAATGGACTCAACTCCCTCCCCCTCTTCTCACACTCCTGGCTCTTCCCTCTCTGAAAAATGTTTGGGGGAAAACCACTAGATTTTAAGGTATAGTAATAAATAATACCTCAAACTAAAGTTAGGATAATATAATTGACATTGCTGGATTCCTTGTAAGACCAGGAATATTTTGAATATAAATGTCATATATTTTGCACAAAAGATAACATATTTACTCAGAGTGTTTGATCATCAGGTGAGATAAACAGCCTGAGTGACTGATCTTCAGTGTGTGTGTGTGTGTGTTATTTATAAACTCACTTAAGGTAACAATATGTTCTCATTACCTGCAGGAACACTTATGCAAGTATTATGTTTTCCGTCTGTATTTCTGTCTCTGCACCCGCCTATGCGTCTGTCTCTGCGTCCCTCTATACATCCGTTTATGCAGCTGTCTGTGCTTCCGTTTGTGTCTCCGTCAGTGGATCTGTCTGTGCGTTCCTCGATGGGTCTGTATGTCCGTGTGGCATTTGTAAACACGGTAATACGAGAAGGACTGTTTTGGCGAGGCAAGGAACTCTATTGTAGCGAGGTAGAGAACTGTTATGGCGAAATAGGGAGCTGTAATGGCGAGGCGAGGAACTGTTGTGGTGAGGCGAGTTATTCTGTTGTGTCGAGGTAAAGAAATGGTTGTGGCGAGGCGGGAAATTTTGTTTTGGCGAGGTAAGGGACTGTTGTAGCGAGGATGGGGACTGTTATGGCGAGGCAGGGGACTGTTTTGGCGAGGCGAGGATGATGCTGTGGCGAGGCGGAGGAATTTGCCAACCTGAAATTAGAACGAGTCTGACAGGTAAGACACAACGTGTTACCTGAGACAAATATTTTTATTCTCAGATTATTAATTCAATTCTTTCAGTATCTTTATCGGTAATAACAATATAAGTCTGATTTGGCCGGAATTAGGTTTGGTTAGGTTAGGTCAGATTAGGTTAGGTTTGGATGGGTATATCTCGAGGGTGATTCCAGGGGAGTACATTTTAAGTGTATTAACCTGTACTAGTTAACCATATGACCACCTTTAGTAAATTAAGTGTATACATGTTTCAATACAATATATATATATATATATATATATATATATATATATATATATATATATATATATATATATATGATATATATATATGATATACAAGGAAAAAGAAAAAAGTTCCGTGTAATTCATCTTCAGGGTGAGTACAGACTATATATATATATATATATATATATATATATATATATATATATATATATATATATATATATATATATATATATATATATATATATATATATATATATATATATATATATATATATATATATATATATATATATATATATATATATATATATATATATATATATATATATATATCTATATATATAATATATATATTTATGTATACTGTACTCAGATATTTTCTCAAGGAATATTTGCCGTAACTCAAAAGGATTACATTCTTTTTTTTTTTAACTCTAGCTTATTAATTCTCACAGATACACTCTCCATGAACCAAGGTTTCAAATAAACTTTGTTTGGCAATGGTTCACACAAATCTACAATATTATATTCACACAACATCTGACAAAGTTTTTTAGTATAAGTATTCATCTGAAAATTACTAGTAATTGCATTAGTAAATTTATCAACAGCAGACTTCAGATACCCATCACCACGCCTAATAAGCCTTAGAGTAGAAATGACAGTCAACTCCCTAATTCTGTGTACTGTATTATGCTCGGGACATTTAGCTCCATCCTCATAATCTCTATTCTTGTCGTCTTTGGACAACCAAGCACAATCCTCATTGCTTCATTCTGAATAAGCTCTAATAGCCTAAGATCTTTTCCTGAGTAAGAAGCTAGAACTGGAGCTGAATAATCAATGATACTCCTAACTGTACTCAAGTACGTACATAGATCTTAAAACTGGTATACCAACACCATTTGCTCTATTTGACAAAACTTTCAGAGGTTTTAGCCTCGCTGTACATATATTTTTGACATAAGTAATTTGATCCTTAACATTATTATTTACACCCGCAAACATTCCCAGATATTTGTAACTGGATACTTTTTGCAATTTTATTCCATTTAGCCAAAATTCTTTTCCATTTACTGCCCTTCACTGAGATTTGGTTTTATTTTAATTAATGACCAGTCCCAAGGAGAGACAAAGATACTGCAGCTGATTAATGACCCTAGACATATCTTCCTCATTCTTACATCAGATCAGAATGTCATCAGCATAAATACATACTTGGGACTCGCCCTGAAATTTGTAACTAGCTATTCTGTCCATAAGAATATTAAAAAGCATAGGGCTAAGAACGCCACCTTGTGGGGTACCCAACCCTAGACTTTTTTCTTCCGATTCATGACCTTGAAACCAGACACTCACTTTTCTGTTAGTTAAGTAATCTGTAATCCACATCAATAATTTCCCTTTTATACAAGACTTTCTAAGATCACTTCCTTATTTGCCGTATGAAAGGCACTTTTAAGGTCTACAAACAGTCTGCAGTTGACATTAGCATTACTAAGACATATAATCACACAATGTGTAGTGCTTTTACCCTTTAAAAATCCAAACACATTACTAGACAAGAGACCATCATTGTATACAATATATTTAATATGATCCTCCCCATACTGGCCAGATATTTTGTAAATAATATTGATTATGTGCTAAAGGAATATCCTTCCTTCCTTAGGCTTTAGTAAGCCCCTTTATAATATTTATACTGTATATACTTGTCACACTTGCCAGATGCTTCTGGTGTCATTGTACAGGGGTACCTAGTGACAGCACTAGGATCCCGCTTCCTCTATCAAGGAATAAACAATTGAAATTGAAGTTGAATTAATACCATTCGCTCCATCATTGTAGATAGACAAGATGTAAAGGATATGGGTCTTTGATCACTATCACCCTTAGGCACAGGAACAATGAGTGCCATTTTCCATTTCACTGGCAGTCTTCCATTTTCACATGACAAATTAAAGAGATCTAGAATTGGGTTGTCCTCCTTACTTATAAGATAATTGATAGCATCATAAGTTAGACCATCCCTGCCAGGAGCACTAGACTTCCCTTTCTTTACAGCATTCAGAATTTCCTCCTTAATAAAAGGAACACAGGTTTCCTCACTTACAGAACTTTGGATATTCACCAACCTTTGCCTCAAAGATCTTGAATTCCTCAAGCAAATCTGGACATTACATTTGAGACACTCATAATTAAATGCATACGCCCACTTATTCATTACTTCATTATCTTTGGCGTTTGGATTGGGATGAACATTAAATTTCTCCTTGACTCCTCTTACCCTATTCACACCATCCCAAACCTGATTCAAAGATTTTGATTGAGCGATCTCTCTCAAAAAACCACTCCAATACATACTTCTGGCTTTCTGGTTTAACTCTGTTGTACACTCTGCCACTTCAATCAGAGTTTCCCGGTTTTTTTTCATTGCTGAGATCTTTACTCCACTTACTATGACATTTCCTCAGTAACTTATTCCACCCCTTTACAATCTTATCATTATAATACCTCGGTTTAGGGTTTGTGGTATTTCCATACTGTTTTCTTGGCTTATTCAAAATGGAATCAATCACTCCTAACAATCATCATAAAATATGTTTTCATCTTTAATTCCAAGCTTTTTGTACTCTTTATACCACTCGCCGACTTTTGCTACAAATTCACTATGTTGGCCTACTGTTATTGTATACCTTTTCCTATTGTTAACATAAAAATTTGTGTTCAAATGAAGCTTCACTTTAATTGCAAAGTGATCACTCAAAAGCGTATCCACAATATCCAAATTTGCTTGAACATCTAACATATTAAAAAGTATTGCATAATCAAGTCTACCCCCTTTAACATGTGTCGGCTCACCAGCTCCAAGGACCCTAGCATCTTCTATAGAGTCTAAGATATTTTTCAGAACCATTCCATTGTGATTTTGAGAACCTCTACTGCCAAGATTGATGTGCCTAGCGTTCAAATCACCAATTAGTAAACAATCATCAGCAAAAATAATGTCCGGCAGATCATCAATGAATCCGCATGCACATAAGCATTAATAGTGAACAGTGTAGCATCTTGAAGCGTAATACTAACACACAAATACTCGGTACCGTTTATTTTTTGAGCGGAATGAAGTGATGCTGGAATGTCATCTTTGATATAAGTCGTCACACCTCTACAATTTAGTCAGATCAGCTGGTAATTCAAAACTTTGATAACCTCTTAGTTGCAATGATATTCCATTTGTCTCAACCTCTTGCAAAGATATGACATCAATACTACTAGAATGAACATATGCATGAAGATCCGTTAGCCTTTTTTTCAAACTATTAACATTCCAGGAAATTAAGCTGACATTATGATACATTAGAATAAATTTCCCCCCTCATATTCTTCACCGAAATAAGAACATTCTTTTTGACGTCGTTCCTTGTATTTTCCATTTATTCCAAAACAGAGTCAAGAATGTTCGTCAGGTCACCAAGCATTTCCTTGTTTACAACATTCTCTTTAGAAACCGAACCAACTCTATTTCCTAACTCACTATGATTACTATTTTGCTCTAGATTGCTATCCACAATATTTGATTCCATCTCTACTAATGTTTCATTTTCTTTTGAACTATCTTTATTAACAAGAGCAACATCACTATATGGCACAAGATTCACCAAGCATTTCTTGATATCCAATACTGCTTGTTTGAGCTCACCAATCTCCTTACAGCGTTCTACTAGAATGTTAGGGGCTGTAAGGTTATTGTCCCCGTTACCTATGTCCTTCTGTGCTGCTGCATTTCGTGTTTCCATACGCTTTTCCCACACATTTACAGCACTTGGTGTCCCTGCAACATCGCTCCTTACAGCATCACCTTTATCCTCTTCATTAGTGGACTGAGCTCGTGATTGCAATTGCTGAACTTTCGGTTTTTTAGGACACACCCACGAGCTGGCATTGTGAACCCCCCCCCCGCAATTACAGCATTTTGGTGTAATTTTCTTCTTTGCCTTAATTTTATCTCCACATACCTTAGATTCAAGCATTTTTCCACAGAATCTACACCGAAAATCATTATGGCATTTCCACGCCATATGCCCCCACTTGTAACACTTATAACATATTACTGGAGATTCGTTGTAGACAGCAACCCGTTTATATCCCACACATCTCACAAAGACCTTCTCTGGCGCTGGAACCTTTGATTAGCGCAATTAGCTGTAGCATAGGTACTAGTTCTCCATCAATTTTAATTACACGTCTCTTGGCCCCAAAAAATATATCGTCAGCCAACACATCCACGGGATCGAGGTAAACAGGATAATCAAAAAGAATGATCTTCATACATTTCCCAATGGACTCCAATCCTTCTGTAGTTAAATATCTAACTGCTGCCTCATCCTTCATAGTTATATAAGGAATATGTTTACCTTCTTTAAAGAGCACTTGATGGCACTTAGCGAGTCTAACTGACCACTTTACCTCATCATGAAAATCCAGGCCATTATTCTTGGGGAAGTAAAGACGTGGCCTCCTTGATGAGTTGCTGCAGTCTACAGCATCAATGGGGTTTAAACTCGTACTGATCATGGTTGAAGAATGACTCACACCATCAATTTTCTTTCTCTTATCCACCAAGAGGGAAATATTATCTTCACTGCTTGTACCTTCTCTATTCCTCCTTTTATTCTTCTTTTCGTATTAACAACTTTAAACGGCTCTTGTTCTTCACATTCACTGCTGCTGGACAGCTCCAAATCCGACAACAGTCCTCCTGCAGTACCCTGGGTTACATTGCTGTGTCTGCTGTATCCACCACCCAATTCAGGAATCTAATAAGCGACCTGCTCGCTGAAGCTCTTCCGTCACCCATAACAGTTCGTGTCCAACCAGGGAGGCGTAGGAGAGCGCCCTCACTACACTAGTACAGCTTCACTACACTAGTACATCTTCACTACACTAGTACATCTTCACTACACTAGTACATCTTCACTACACTAGTCCATCTTCACTACACTAGTACATCTTCACTACACTAGTACATCTTCACTACACTAGTACATCTTCACTACACTATTTCATGTTCACTACAACACTAGTACATCTTCACTACACTAGTACATCTTCACTACAACACTAGTACATCTTCACTAAACTAGTACATCTTCACTACACTAGTACATCTTCACTACACTAGTACATCTTCCCTACAACAATAGTACATCTTCACTACACTATTTCATGTTCACTACAACACTAGTACATCTTCACTACACTAGTACATCTTCTTCCAAGCAACACTATAATATCTTCACCATGTCTATTTCATTCACTACAAACACTAGCACATCTCATTTACACTAGTACAGTGTTCACTACACTAGTACATGTTCAATGGTATATCAATTAGTATACATCCACTACACTCACCACAACACTATGTTCATCATACACTAGTAATACCAAGCACTGTGGGCTATCTCTACCACAACACTAGTACATCTTCACTACACTCGTACATCTTCACTACAACACTAGTACATCTTCACTACACTAGTACATGTTCACTGCAACACTAGTACATCTTCACTACACTCGTACATCTTCACTACAACACTAGTACATCTTCACTACACTAGTACATGTTCACTACACTAGTACATCTTCACTACACTCGTACATCTTCACTACAACACTATTACATGTTCACTGCACTAGTACATCGTCACTACACTAGTACATCTTCACTACACTCGTACATCTTCACTACAACACTAGTACATGTTCACTACACTAGTACATCTTCACTACACTAGTACATGTTCACTACAACACTTGTGCATCTTCACTACACTCGTACATCTTCACTACAACACTAGTACATCTTCACTACACTAGTACATGTTCACTACACTAGTACATCTTCACTACAACACTAGTACATCTTCACTACAACACTAGTACATGTTCACTACACTAGTACATCTTCACTGCACTAGTACATGTTCACTACACTAGTACATCTTCACTACACTCGTACATCTTCACTACACTAGTACATCTTCACTACACTAGTACTTCATGTCCTCAATATTAATTCAAATATTGTAAAATTCCAACCATATTAGTTTAAAACTGAACCAAGTCCGGAATTTTGAAATTGACCTCACCAGACATTACAAAGAAACCAACCATCACCATCATGCGCTTTGCAATTGTTGAAGGTAAGGGTCAAGATGCCTTATTGGTGTTCATACCCAATAATCACCTGGAGTGGCTTAACCCCAGGGTGATCCTTGAACACGACCCCACCTTGGACGCTGAGGAGTACCCACCTAAGGCTGTGATTTGGGTCCCTGATCAGTTCATCATCTCTGTTAATTTGGAGATGGTGTCCTCCAGACCACAGACCATAACCCACATGCTACCACCAGCTACACCCTGCCGGGAACCTCACAGGCGCCACGAGGACCACAGGCATGAGGACCACAGGCGCCACGAGGAGCAACAGTTCCACAGGCGCCACGAGGAGCAACAGTTCCACAGGCGCCACGAGGAGCAACAGTCCCACAGGCGCCACGAGGAGCAGCGGTTCCACAAGCGCCGTGACGAGCGGTTCTATGAAGAGCGGCGGTTCCGCGAAGAGCCGCGATTCCAAGGCCTCTGTCACAACTGCTCAGAGCTACGATGCCGCAGTCGTCATGCACCGCGGTTCCACGACCATCAGTGATACAATTGCTGATCAGTCGCGTCAACCCAAATATAATAAATTGTAAAACATTAATAAAATTTTGTTTTTGTTTAATTGTTTTCTTTGTTCTTTATTACATTTTATGGAACAAGTACTGATTTATTTTATTATATTCACACGAATATTATTTTTTAAATTGTTTTACTGAAAAAAACAAATTCCAATTAGAGTACAATGATGACTGTGGTGTAGTGAAGAATAATGATAGCATTCCACACGTCTTGGTGGAAACTCTTCAGGTGATCCAAAAATATAAAAGGTTTAAAATATCATAAAATAGAGTATTTTTAATTTCTTAATGCAAATAAAATCTAAATAAAAGATAAAATTAAACAATAAAAAAGGAATTTAAAAGCCAATTTATGTAACTTAGAGAATGCTTCTCTCTCACCTCTCTAACCTCTCTCTCACCTCTCTAACCTTCTCTCTCTCTCTCACCTTGTCTCTCACCTTCCCTCTCTGTTAACTATTTTTTTGCACTAAATGGAGAAAATTAAATATTTTTTTCATTTTTCAAACATTTATGATTTTTTCTTTTCTTTTCTTGTGAAAACAAATAGACTCTTTCAACTTATTTTGTGCTGCAATGTCAGGTCTGTGATACTGTGTTTTGTACACTCATACTTATTGGAGAATTTCAATTGCTTATGGAGGAGTGTACAACGTCAGGCATGTCATTTATGAAACAAACAACAACAGGCCCAATACACTGCTTGGGGTCATGTAGAAAATCTTCTATCCACGCTAGGACATTTCCCCGAATTCCGTACCCTTCCAGTTTGATTGTTAGCCTTTCGTGGGGTACACTGTCGAAAGCCTTGGCAAAATCTATGTAAATATTGTCTATATTACCAGCCTGTTCCAGAATATGGGTCCAAATATCCAATACCTTGAGCAATTGTGTTAAGCAGGAGCGCCCCTGCATAAAACCGTGATGGCAATCCTTTACAAGGTTGTTTTGTATTAGATGTTCCATCGCAGCATCTCTGATAATACTCTCAAGTACTTTACATACAGTAGTACCCCGATTTACGCGGTTAATTGAACCCACGGGGTACCGCGTAAAGTGAACAACAGAACATATGGGATTAATTCCAATAGAGATTGGCCCGACCCCCAAACTCCACTTTTTCCGACACAATACCTATGTTGTATTAAAAATAACATCTTAATTTTATGATCGTATGCACACACAATTAATATTTAAGAGAAATACAGTCGTCAGGTTAATGTCCATTCAAATAATGGACTCAAATCTACCCTCCCCCTCCCTCTTCCCAGCTCACTAGCTCCTACCTCTCTGAGAAATGTTTGGGTGAAAACACTAGATTTTAACGTTTGGTAATAAATAATACCTCAGACTAAAGTTAGGATAATATAATTGACATTTCTGGATTCCTTGCAGGTCAGGGAATATTTTGAATGTAAACTTCATATATTTTGCACAAAAGATAAAATATTTGCTTTGTGTAAACCAAATTATTACATTAGATCTAAAATTTGTATGTTTAATGCAAAATCCATGATGTTTATATTCAAAATGATCATCATATTGTAAGAATTCCAACAATGTAAATTATATTCTGGCTGGGTAATTTGTATGAATTTTATGAGCTAAATAAAAAAATATATACTTCACCACGTATATGAGTAGATGCACTGCGGAAAGTGAAAGTCTGGTTCTGGCGAGGTACCGCGTAAATGAGAAATCGCGGAAAGTGAAACCGTGTAAAGCGGGGCAATACTGTAGTTATAATCAGGAATATTTAAATACAAATACATATTATATCCTTATAGACCATAATTAAGAGGAATAGGATATCATTATTCACACCTCCTTGAATATTATTAACTCTGGATATAGTAAAGCATAGACAGTGACTGAGATCACCACATTCCAAAATATCCAAACACTTTTCAGAGCTAAATCTTCCTTTAATCTGAGTTAGTCCACCCATGATGCTGTCTGTGTTTAACAAGCCCCAAACATTGACTGTCACATGATTCGCTTCTTGCCACCTTGTTGATGTTGTGACGTTGATAACCTGGTGTTTGGCCGCCACAGTGGAGAGGACCCTGGGTGGTGGATGCTAAGGTCATCTCATCTAAGATCACCTGACCCCAAAAGTCTGTCTTCACCCTCATATTGCCGGTAAACTGGAGGCTAGTAGTTAGGGTGTGTCAATTTTTTCAACATGTTAAAAATCAAATTTGGTAGTCAAAATATTGTGCCTCTTTATGTCTAAACTTGAGATTAGCAAACAAAAATGAATTGAAATAACCCTCACCTACATCAATTATACCTTAAATTTTCAAATATCAGTATTTCAACAAATTAATGAGACTTGATTAGAATTATTCACTTGATATTAACTAATCTCATCTAAGCATATGGATTATGGAGTATTTTATGGTTCTATAGCTTGTGTACAATATGCATGTCAGAACATGAACATGAACAGGCTCTCCGTGTGGGACAGTTTAATTCTTGTTTTGACTTGTACCAAGCGTGAGGATAAGGCACCCGGCTCACTCTCCTTCTAGATATCATAGACGGTGGTTTGCTCTCATTGCACTTGCACCTACTCTACCAGACGAATTCTACATTTTAATTATTGTAAGTAGGGCATATTGATTGTCGCAGTTACTTATATCATTGTATAAAACATTATGTTTTAAGAAATTATTATGTTATTTCTGTTATAGCATTTTTGATAAACAAATTGATATTTTTTGAAACAACAATTGAATTATGAAACATTGAAATATTTTTCTATTTGTCAGATAGTGTGAAGATGTCAAAATTGAAGACAAGAAGTCAGTTGTCAACCCACTTGAGCCTGTTAGTTGGTAAAGGGAAGGAGCTTCCTGTATCAGAACTTCCAACAGTGAGAGACATGCTAAGATTAGGGTTACTCCTTCGAGAAAAAAATGCAAAGGACAGAAGGAACTATACAGATAAAGAACTCATAAATGACATGATAGTCCTTCTTCTGCATCAATGGACAAAAGCTAATGCACTATTCAAACCACCTGTGATTAATCAGTGTCGAACTATTGAGCTAAAACTAACGAAATTATGGCACAAAGCAGTTGAAACATCACTTGGTAAAGGAAACTTGGCCAGGAAAAATGAATTTCTGCACACACTTGATACTCTGTTTGACATTTTGACCTGCAAGTGCTCCATACAATTATGTTCTGAATCCAACTGTTCTCACTCAGGTAAGAGAGAAAATAATTCCCACATTGATTGTGGTTGTCCTCGTGAAAAGAAGATCCCTGTTTTAGAGCTTGAATTTATAAAGGCACAGAAGACAAAGGCAGAAGGCCAAGGAAGTATGCAAATGGGTTCAATAGATTATTCAGAAACAAAGAAGCAGATTGTTAATGCCAAGAAGAGAGAACAAATCCGAGAGAGGGAACAAAAGAAGAAAATGAAGAGTGAAGAAGCCATCCAAAGAGAGGAAGAGCTGTGTCAAGATGTTTATCACTTCTTTGATAGTTCTTCTGATGAACAGGAAGCAACATCAGATGATAGTTCCAAAGAGCCATCTGAACCTTTACCAAAGAAAATGAAATACAACACAAGAAATATTTCAAACATTGCTTTAGCTAGTATTCGCCACCATGCTGGACTTCGTGAGGCTGCAGAAATTGCAACTGCTGCTTGGATAGATGCAGGCCTCATCAGCCGAGAGGATGTATCTTTGGTGATAGATCATAATAAAATTAGAAGAGCACAAGAAAAAATAATGAAGGAAATATCTGATCAGCATGAAAAAGATTTAAGCAAGGGAGGGCTCTCCTGTCTTTTGTTTGATGGAAGAATAGATGACACAAAAGTTTTGCTAGAAGTAGAGGGAGTGAACAGAAAGTTTCCAGGTCTCATCAAAGAAGAACACTACTCTGTCTGTTCTGAGCCTGGTGGTCGGTTTTTGTTTCACTTTGCTCCCGAAACTGAAGTAGAAGGGAAGAAACATGCAGAGGTCATTGCTGATCATATTTTATGTTGGGTTCAGGAGAGAGGACTTGGCAGTTCACTGCAGGCTGTTGGTGGAGATTCAACTGCAGTGAACACCGGATGGCAGGGGGGGGTAATGACGCATTTAGAGAAAAAACTAGGAAGAAGACTTGTTTGGATTGTATGTGATTTACATACAGGCGAGCTACCTCTTCGTCATCTCATCCAGGAACTTGATGGTCCTACAAAGAGCAACAACAAGTGGTCAGGTCCCCTTGGCATCATGCTGGATGAAGCAACACAACTAGAAATAAATACAACCTTTCCAAAGGTCGAAGTTGGCCCTCCCCTTCCGGCGTTGTCTGAAGGAGTCATCAAAGATCTCAGCACAGATCAATCCTATGCTTATCGTATTGTCCAAGCAATAAGATCAGGAGAAGTGCCTCAGTCATTGGCTCTCTTGGAGATTGGACCTGTCAGTCACAGCCGTTGGTTAACTACAGCTCTTCGTTTCTGCAGGATTTGGATTTCCAAACACGAATTGAAGGGCAGTGCTGAAGAATTTGAGGTTAATTGTTGAATTTATTATTGGAGTTTATCTTCCCCAGTGGTTTAGTGTGAAACTTAATCCTATGTGGGTGGATGGGCCCAATCACCTTTTGTTTCAATTGCAGCTAGTAAGAACATAGAGGAAGGTAGTGAGGGACATCGTGTTACCTGTGGCAAGAAGGTCCGCTTGGTATGCTCGATCAGAAGCAGTTTTGCAAGCAATGCTTTGCAGTCAATGTACCAATCTCCGAACCGAGGCTGTAGAAGTCATTCTAAAGATTAGAGAAACGCTAATAGATGACGACCAGTTGGGAGACTGTTCGTTTCATTCAAGAAAAGTTCCCCCAATAAACGTCAATGCCACCAAATTGTCAGAATTGGTTGACTTGAGTTTGGAAGTCTTAGAGCCACCATTGACAACAAGTCTAACTAGCCAAGAATTGAGAAACCTTAAAGGGACTCCAATGCAGGTGCCGAAGTGGCCTTCCCACACTCAAAGTGTGGAGAGATGTGCGAAAATGGTCACAGAAGCAGCGGGCCATGTTTACAGCCACGAGAGGCGAGAAGGTTACATCAAAGCACAAATAGCAAGCAGACTACTGATGACAAGAAACCAAAGCAAAGAGAGTATGAAGGCATTAGTTACTTTCAAATAGACTACGGATAATAAAATATAATAATTTGAAACTTGAAACAGTAACATGTGTGCAAACGCTGGTTATGTTATAAATTCACAAATATGTACATTTAAAAATCCATTTGATGTAGGTAGGACTTATTATAAAAAAAAATTTATGCCAGAATATTGTTTTGCATGCTTAAAGACTATAATAAATTGCTACCAAATTACTCGATTTTCAATTTAGCCAGTTCACCCCCTAAATTGACACACCCTAATCCACATGCAAGTGGGTCTATGCGCCGTCCCTCCGGGGCCCACTGCTACTCTGAGATCCCCTACTGGTCTAGCCTGGGCCCATGAGTTACCCAGTTACCGTGTGTTGCCACAAGGAGGCACAACAAGAGTCTTGATGGTGAAGCAGCTGTGGATTGGCAGGGAAAGACTTATGCAAGTTGTTTCCCTGTTCGCCACTAGGGCTAGCCAGCGGCGGTAGCTGAAAGCGAGAGGGAGCAAACAGTGCTTGCACCTTAACACTAACATAATGCTACCACACTCGACACATTACACTACCATGTGTGCGTGCACACACACACACACACACACACACACCACGTGATTGGCCGCCTCTCTCTCTCTCTCTCTCTCTCTCGTAGGTAACTTTCCCCCAGGTGCCTTTGAGACACGCTGTATACCCTCTTTAAGACACGCTGTTTATCCTCTTTGAGTTACGCTGTACAGTGTACAGTATATCCTAAGGTGTAGTAGAGGCACTACTCACCATTACGTCCTAACTTACGGGTATCTGTCAATAGTAATGGTAGTAATGTGAGAAGATTTTCATATGAGATTCCTTCCTTTTGAGAATCTGTGAATATTACGTCATTCATTATCTATCGCCTACGTGGTGTTACAGATAACTTACTTCATTTACAGTGGAGGGTTTAGTTCCCTTCACAAGTGCGTTTACAGAGGCTCATCATATAAACAATCCACAGATCATTGGGCCATTGAGATATTTGTTTTAATATTGATTTAATTTGAATCCACAATATGTTTACAATTGTGAGTTTCCTTCTGTCGAATATCAACAAACACAGGGTTGCCACACTGCACAAAACTTGATGAGCCCTGTAAACGCACTAGTGAAGGGGACAACATTTACATGGGCTTTCCTGATTTGCTATGCTGTCGTGGAATGTTTTTTAATTCATGAAGGAATGTATGTTTATGATGGTTGTCCTGAATTAGCTTGTTGAGAGAACTTACGTGATTTACAATGGGAAGTAAATTCCATATGTTTAGGGTGAACTTTCTTAATATTCAATGAAGCTCAACTTTACCTGAATATCAAAAGTAATTCAGTTTACACTACACTACCTCTATCTCTCACTCTTGTAAATGATATAATTCCTTTAATAAATACATTGCAATAGTTGAGTTACCCGCCTTGGTCCATTATAATGATGAGTGATTGGAAATATTGGTTTGAAATGGAGAATATTATGTCATTCTCTTAAAGTGTTAACAGGTCTTTGGATGT
>NW_024712422.1:0-9933 GCF_018991925.1 Homarus americanus
GCTGTTGTACATGAAATTGTGTCTCTGGGCAATTCCATGGGCCTGGAAGTGGATGATGATGATGTTGAGGAGTTGGTGGAAGAGCACAGTAAGGAGCTGTCCACTGCGGAGCTGCTTGAGCTTCACAAAGAAGAAAATGAGACACTGAAGCGGAGCTTAACTTCTGAGGAGTCAGGGGAGGATGAGGACAAGGAGGAAAGCTGCATCATTCCAGCCAAAGATCTCAAGGATGTGTTCTTTTGCTGGAGCAAACTGTCTAAGCTTGCTGAGGATTATCATCCTGATGTTGGTTCTGTGGAAAAGGCCATCAGTGTGTTTAATGACAATGTTATGAACTACTTTTGGAAGGTCCAGAAATCAAGGTTGAAGCAGCCAACCCTGGATTCCTTCTTTAAAAAAGTAACAAAAGAACCTACAGACAAAGTGCCTGTAAGACAGTCACCAAAGAGGGCTAGGAAGGATGACTCCTCTCCTTCCACCTCTTCTCCATAATTCTCTCCTCCCCACTCCTCCTCTGCCTCCTGTCCTCACGCTGAACAACACTAAGGTAAGATAAAGTACCGTATTTTTTACATTTTCCACAGAATTTTTTCAGTGTTAAGTGGTTGTATTTGGGGGCCTGGAACGGATTAATCCTATAACGAACGAGGTTCTAGAACCAATTAGATTCGTTATAGCACACCCACCTAATATATACTTGTGACACTGGCCAGTTGCTTCTGGTGTTATGGTACAGGGGTACAGTACCAAGTGACAGCACTAGGATCCCACTTCCTCTATCAAGGAATAAACAATTAAAATTTAAATTGAAAAAAAAACATTCAAATAATAGGAACTAGCGAACGAAATAGACCTAGGCGGGCACAGTCACATATGCATCGCGTATTCTTATAGGTGTGCTGCTGGTGTCACGTTATCCTAGTGAATTTAGTCAATATTGTACAATAACAATGGATATAAGTGCGAACCTGTATTGTACATGTACTAAATGATTCGTAATAAAATTGTTATGTTTATTAAATATAACTTGTTTATATAGTATTCAAATAAATTACTATCTTACAAGAATCCCTCCAATGTAAGTTATATTCACCCAAGTCGTTTGGGTGGAAAATTATGAGAAGAGCTTAGTCACTCTTAAGTAATGATAAATAAACACGCAGGCAGGCCTTCAGCGCAGGCAGGCCTTCAGCGCCAACTGTCAAATCTTATCTCAAATAAATAAACAAACAAACGCCAGACATTCTGTCACCTCACCTCACCTCCCCCCCACCCCCGTCTTCCCACCACCCTCGTGTTCAAGATAAAAGATTGGTGATTTCTTTATCTTTATTTTATATAATATCTCAGACTAAAGTTAGGTTAATATAATTTGCATTGCTGAAATCCTTGCAAGACAGAGATTAATTTGAATATAAGCGTCATATATTTTGCTCAAGATATAAAAAATGTAGTACATTAGTGTACAATACTGTAGTACATTTTATAAAAAAAAATTCTACTGTATTTTTGGGTAGATTTACATAAATTTCTTCATTTATTTTCATACATTTACATGCACACACCATACTAAAAGAAACGTAAAAGAAATACTGTAAATGACTTTAGTGCAAAGCTGGAGTGCACATGTACTAATTTGATTACGGTACTAAAATTGTTATGTCTAGTGCGAATTACAACATGTTTATATTCAAATAAATCATTATCTTACAAGAATCCCAGCTATGTTAATTATATTCTCCCAGGTCATATCACTGGCATTTTAAAATGAGAGAAGCTTAGTAGGACTGTTAAATAAACACACAGAGACCTTCGCCTCAAACTTATCACCTCAACCCCCCAACCCCTCGCTGGGTGGCGTGGCTGGCTACGTCCCCCCCCCCCCCAGCCAGGCTTTTAGGCTTACAGTTTTTATCTTATATAATATCTCAGACTAAAGTTAGGAGATTATAATTTGCATTGCTGGAATCCTTGCAAGACAGCTAATAATTTGAATATAAACGTCATATATTTTGCTCAAGAGATAAAATTTTAAAAATTGGTGTACATTAGTGTACAGTACTGTAGTACATTTTATAAAAAAGTTTTTCAACTGTACTTTTGGGTAGATTTACATTGATTTCTTCATTTATTTTCGTCCATTTACATGCACACACCATACTAAAAGAAACATAATAGAAATAAATGACCTTAGTGCAAAGCTGGAGTGCACATGTACTAAGTTGATAACGGTACTAAAATTGTTTTGTCTAGTGCAAATTATAGCATGTTTATATTCAAATTAATCAGTATGTTACAAGAATCCCAGCTATGTTAATTATATTCACCCAGGTCATTTCACTGGCTTTTTATAAGAGAGAAGCTTAGTCACCTAATAACTGATAAATATACACGCGTTAGACCTGGGCCTGTGCCAACTGTCAAACGTACTACCTTCCCTTCCCCCGCCCCCTCGCTCACTCCCACCCTCTCTCTCCCCCATCTGCCCGGCGTTCCTGGAATCCTTGTAAAACAGTGAATAATTTTGATATAAACGTCATGTATTTTGCACAAGAGATAAAAATTAATCACCTGTATCACATTACAGTAGTGATTTAAGAGTAAAACTGTTTATGTACGTATATAGTATTCCACATACACGGAAGTATAAATAAAAAGTTTATGTGATGATCGGGCAACGTCCATTTCGGTTAACGTCACGTTTCCAAGAAAGTATGTAGGACGTTAACCGGCACATGACTATATATATATATATATATATATATATATATATATATATATATATATATATATATATATATATATATATATATATATATATATATATATATATATATATATATATATATATATATATATATATATATATATATATATATATATATATATATATATATATATATATATATACAGTAGTACCCCGATTTACGCGGTCAATTGAACCCACAGGGTACCGCGTAAAGTGAACAACAGAACATATGGGATTAATTCCAATAGAGGCTGGCCCGACCCCCAAACTCCACTTTTTCTGACACAATACCTATGTTGTAGTAAAAATAACATCTAAATTTTATGATGGTATGCTCACACAATTAATATTTAAGAGAAATACAGTCGCCAGGTTAATGTCCATTCAAATAATGGACTCAAATTCCCCCCCCCTCTTCCCAGCTCACTGGCCCCTACCTCTCTGAGAAATGATTGGGTGAAACACTAGATTTTAACGTTTAGTAATAAATAATACCTCAGACTAAAGTTAGGATAATATAATTGACATTTCTGGATTCCTTGCAGGTCAGGGAATATTTTGAATGTAAACTTCATATATTTTGCACAAAAGATAAAATATTTGCTTTGTGTAAACCAAATTATTACATTAGATCTAAAATTTGTATGTCTAATGCAAAACCCATGATGTTTATATTCAAAATGATCATCATATTGTAAGAATTCCAGCAATGTAAATTATATTCTGGCCGGGTAATTTGTATGAATTTTATGAGCTAAATAAAAAAAAAAAAAATTATACTTCACGGCGTATATGAGTAGATGCACCACGGAAAGTGAAAGTCCGGTTCTGGCAAGGTACCGCGTAAATGAGTGTAAATGAGAAATCTTTTCTCTCGGAAAGAGGTGCGGGGTAATACTGTATGTATATGTATGTATGTATGTATGTATATATATATATATATATATATATATATATATATATATATATATATATATATATATATATATATATATATATATATATATATATATATATATATATATTTATTTATTTATTTATTTCATGTAGATCCACAATGAAAACGTGGATAAGATAAATCTTGATAAATTCACACCACTCGTGATTTTGTATATCAACTTCTTAGTGAAACTGACAAAGCCCAAAAAAGAAGGTTAAATGCCAAATTAAATGCTCTGTTTGACGAGAGTTACTGGACCACATTGAGTGATCCAAATTTGTTCATAAACTTATCATCTTATGATCTACAGACAAATGAGAAACTTGTTCTTGGTTTTGGTAGGAAGTTTTCTATCACTCAACGGTGCGTTAATCCGCTTACTATTGCTAAAGGTATAATCAACCTGGAAAAGAATAAGTCGTCAGATGTTACAAATGAAGATATTTCCATAGCTAAAGGTTGTATATATAATGTTTTACATAAGAAATTTGTTTCAAACATTCCAAAAAGATTTGAAACAGCCTTGATAAACGTGAAAAGAAATAAGAATATCCATATTACCAAGGCTGATAAGTCTAATGCTATTGTAATTTTGGATAAAAGTGACTTCAATGATAAGATGAATTTGTAGGGGTATCGAGATATTAATGTTGTCTAGCACTCAGGATGGAAGGAAACTCTAATGTGGTTTTCTTGTATAATATAAGTTATATGATAGACAGTCTGGTGCTGGAGGTGCAGAATGAGAGTTGGTTGGTGAGGAAGCTCAGAGAAGGACAGCTGGTGGGTCGCCATGCTCGCTGGTGGGAGCGAGGTCCGCCAGGCAGGCGAGGAGGAGCTAAGGCAGCCAGGCAGCGGCGGAGGAGGAGGTGTTGCTTGTTCAAGAAGAATGGTCAGAATGAATCTCAATGGAGAGACAGAGCTTATATACCCAGCAGCCGCTATTAGTCATGTTGGGAAAACCCAAAAAGTCGCCGGTGAATAGTTTCGTTGCTAGGCAACGGCACGTCGGTGAATAGTTTCGTTGCTAGGCAACGGCACGTCGGAATGCGTGGAGGTGCCGTCTGGTGGCTGTGGCTACGCAGTTGTAGGCAGTTGTAGGGGAGATGTCCACTACAAGCTGTTTGGTGCTGATGACAAGGAAAATGATTTTGATGGATTTTAATGAAAATATTCAGAAATATGGTATCGAAGGATAGATTATTATTGTAATACAACAGTTTTTTAACTAGAAACCATTCGAAAAGCGATTACTGTAAAATCTTTTGAACAACGAAAGAAAGCGAAAGTCATTGTTTTCGTCATGATTTTATCCCACTTTCCACTGTAATACGTACGTCATTTCAACAAAAATATGACATTTCCATATATATTTCTGAGAATATATTCATTCAGTCACAGTTAAGGTAAAATAAACATGTGATGTAATATTTTAATGAAAATACCCGGTATTTAGAAATACAGTATCGTAGTTTTCTTTTGTTTCAAATTTAATTAACAAAGATTGATGTTTCAAATGAAATGAACAAAAATTTATGTATCTATAAATAAAATTTAAAAAATGAATACTTTATGTTTTAGATCGTCCTGTGCTACCATACCATGCATTTGGCTACTTTGGGCTTGCTATGATGACGCAAGAGATCTGCCCTGGCAACTGTACTGACACTCACAGCTGGTGGTGCGTTGTTACCATTGTTTACTGGTAGTTATTGGTAAATATTTTTCAACCTAACGAAACTATTACCTGTTTAGAGGTCGATCCCTGGTCTTAAAAATCATATATACGTGACATGGGGCTAGGGTTTTATGGGGGGCAGTAAAAAATAGGATTTTTTTTAATGATCATATTCTTTTGTTACCTAACTCTGTATATGGTCAATTGTATGTGAGTATGTATATGGGGAAATATATATATATATATATATATATATATATATATATATATATATATATATATATATATATATATATATATATATATATACAGGTTGTACCTCTCTAGTCCGGCAACCTCGGGACCTGACCGGTGCTTCTCAAATTTCGCGAGTTTTTAATTCGACGTTTTTTATTTGAACACACCATAAAACAAAACAATTTAAAATTTTGACGGAGGAAACTCAAATTTCGAGGTGTTTGAACGGCCCACCAACGTTCAGACAACGTGCATAATCATGTAAACAGCGTCATTTCTCTAATGTACAAAAGATTCATTATTGTTTATTACTGAATGTCTTTTTGATTGAATTAATGTTTATGTGTACAAAATGGGCAATACAATTCATTAATAATACGTAGAATATTAAAACACACAAGGAAATGAGACAGCATTGTTTTCGTTGATTAGAAAACCAGTGACTGACTGGTTCTACATATAAAACTGAAGAAAATATATGACCCAGGTTGTAGCTGTAGTAAAATTAATATGGTTGTTTTAAGTAATGTTATTTAATGTTAATAAATGGAACAATAGAAGTAGCTAACGATAATGGTAAAGAAAAAAGAGAGATCGCGTATGTAAGCGTGCACACGTGAAAACATATCGTCATTACTCTATATAAGAATATGAAAGCAACATTAAGTTACCGTTCATATATATTTTAATTAATGTTTCTGAATTTGTTTTATTGTATTAATGTTTGTGTGTGCAAAATGAACAATACAATTCATTAACACGAGGAGACGAGACGGCTGCCGGCATTGTTTTCGTTAATGCTTACAAAACCAGTGACTGATTGGTTATACATATAAAACTGAAGAAAAGAAGACCCTGATTGTAGCTGTAGTAAAATTAATGTAAAAAAAATTAATATGCTTGTTTGAAGTAATGTTATTTAATGTAATAAATGGAACAATATAAGTAGCTAACCATTAATGGTAAAGAAAAAAAGTGAGACTGCGCGTATGTAAGTGCGCACATGTGAAAACATATCGTCATTACTCTACATAAGAATATGAAAGCAACACTTATTTACTGCTCATATGTATTGAAGGGTTAAATGTTGTACTCTCCTAGGTAGTAGTTAGCTACCAAAAAGGGAGGTACTACTGCCTGGGAAGATATTGGAAGCAAAATGTGTTGTCTAATGGTAGACCCTGCTGCTATATGGCATCACGAAAATTGTGACCAAGTCCCAGGTTGCTCATCTATCTTTCTGCCTCATTTACACACAATTGCAGGGTCTCTACTGTCTCTCTTACTATTGACAACACCACAAATAAAACCGTACTCATTCTTGATCTGTTTTATTCATTCTATTTCATTCTCCTATGTCAGTTGATATTAATACTGAAGCGGGGCCTTCTCGGATGGGTCCCACTGGTTGGGAAGGTTGTGGACCCCAGGGCCGACCTGATCATCATCAAGCTACTGGGGCCTCTACTGACGCCACCACGGTTGCTGGAGAATCGGCTTTTTTCACACTTCATTTTTCCAACATTCGCGGACTGAGATCCAATTTTTCTTCTGTGGAGCACCATCTCAACCTCTTCCCCCGACCTCTTACTACTCTCCGAACTTCAACGGACCAAAGCAGCTTCACCCAAACCTTTTCAAGTCTCTAACTACAACCTTTATACCTACTTCCGTTCTAAGGGAGGTGTA
Source organism: Homarus americanus (assembly GCF_018991925.1). NCBI lineage: Eukaryota > Metazoa > Arthropoda > Malacostraca > Decapoda > Nephropidae > Homarus > Homarus americanus. The sequence goes on from NW_024712422.1 coordinate 7,294, forward strand.
TGCGCCAACTGCAATACACTTTCACCTATAGCCCGACTGACGGAACTTGAATCTCCCCTTTATGATGTCATCTGGCTCAAAATATCTCTATCTACTGTGACTATTTTTCTTTGTTTCCTATACTGTTCTCCCAACTCAACCAACTCTTTCGAACTCTTTGACTATCTCACTTCTTGCCATGAGTCGTTGCTATCCACACACCCCAACACCGAGATCCTCTACCTGGGGGATTTCAATGTACATCACAGAGAGTAGCTTGGCTCTGCAATGGATGACCCAGCTGGAGCTGAGGCACTCTCTTTTTCCTTACTTAATGATTTGGAACAAATAATCAAACACACTATACGCGTTCCTGATCGACACAATCAACTTGCTAACATTCTTGATCTTTGTTTTACCTCTAACCCCTCACACTATTCATACTCACTTTTTGCCCCCTTAGGGTCTTCTGATCACAACCTTATTTCTATTAAATCAAACTGGGCACGACCACCTCCCCCACCCCCCTCTAAACGTCAACTATGGCACTATCGGAGGGCAAGCTGGCAATCCTTGCGAGAATTCTTCACCGACTTTCCTTGGGATGAATGTTGCTTTTCCACTCGGGATGCCTCAGTATGTGCTGACAGCATTGCTGGGGTTATACAGGGCGGTATGAGTGCATTTATCCCGTCTTGTACCAAAACTTTCACATTACAATCATGGTTTGATAGCTCCTGCTCTCTTGCTTGCAGGGTGAGAGATAGGGCATATCGAGCTTTGAAACTATCTCCTTCTCCTATAACCCACACCTCTTTCATTACTTCTAGGAATCGTTGTAAGGCTATTCTTCATAGGGCCAAGCGGAGTTTTATTAAAAGAAAGACCGCTGTCCTGACTAATTCTTCCTCTAGTAAATCCTTCTGGTCCTTAACTAAAAACATCTGTAACAACTTCTGCACGCCTTCTTTTCCTCACCTCTTCCGTCCCAATAACTCTATAGCCAACTCTCCCCCTGACAAAGCCAACCTCTTTGGCACCTTATTCTCCTCTAATTCCACCTTAGACGATTCCCACTCTATCCCTCCTACCCCTGCACCTCCTACTGAACCTATGCACTTTCCTATAATCTCCACTCGCAGGGTTGCCGGTGTGTTATCCAGGTTGGATGTGAGTAAGGCGCATGGACCGGCTGGAATACCCTCTCGTGTTCTGAGGGAGTGTGCTGAAGCCCTGGCCCCTGTGCTTGCTCGCCTCTTTCGCCTTTGCCTCAAAACCAAAACTTTTCCTTCTTCTTGGAAGCATGCCTTGGTTCAGCCCATCCCGAAGAAGGGTGACCATTCTAATCCCTCTAACTATCGCCCCACTGCCCTAACTTCACCCCTCTCTAAGATTTTCGAAACTATCTTGAACTCCCATTTTCTCCGTCACCTTGAACGCCTTTCTCTTTTGTCGGATCACCAGTATGGCTTTCGCCAGGCGAGATCTACTGGTGATCTGCTCTCCTATTGCACCCATCTTTGGTCATCCTCTCTTAGGGATTATGGGGAAACTTTTGTCGTGGCCCTCGACATCTCCAAAGCATTTGACAGGTTATGGCACAAGTCTTTGCTATCTAAACTTCCCTCTTTTGGTTTCTCTCCCCCACTTTGTTCTCTCATCTCTAGCTTCCTTGAGAATCGATCCATGGCAGTTGTTGTCGAGGGATCGATTTCTCGCTCTTTCTCTACCAATAGTGACGTCCCACGGAGTTCTGTTCTTTCACTAACTCTCTTCCTTCTTTTTATCAATGATTTACTTCACACTACAACTAATTCTATCCATTCTTACGCCGATGATTCTACTCTTCACTCTTCCTCACATTTTCCCCTTCCTCCTAACTCTCAAACTAGATCTGTTTCTAGAGCTGATATCATTACTTCTATCAACGCGGATCTGTGCAGCATCTCTGAATGGGGAGATACAAACTTGGTTAAGTTCAATAGTAACAAAACTCAATATTTACCAATTACACTTTGTAAATTAGACGATCTCCCACCAATTACATTTGAGGACGCTATCATCCTCCCAAATTCTGAAATAAATATGTTAGGCCTCACCATTTCCTCCAATATGTCCTGGAAATCACACATCCTTAATACAGTATAGCTAAAGCTGCCTCCCGAAAGTTGGGATTGCTGTAAAGATGCCGTAGCTACTTCACTCCTGAGCAGTTGCTCCAAGTATATAAGGGATTCATTCGTCCTAACTTGGAGTACTGCTCTCATATCTGGGGGTGGCTCTTCTTGTGTCAACTGTATTGGATTTCTCCCCTACAAACGCTGTTTGTCGCTGAGTAGCCGACCCCACCAATTCCCCAGTGTATGCCTCGTGGTCGAGGTCATCCAGCGCCGCCATACATCACAGAGCGGGGGTCAACTACTAAGCCACGCCTACCCCCGCTATTTAAGACCTGACCTCGTGGTGACCTGTCTCTTTCTACCTACAGCCGCAGCCAGCAACACCTCCTCCTCCGCCGCTGCCTGGCAGCCCTCGCTCCTCCTCCGCCTGCCTGGCGGTCCTCTCTCCCGCTGGCGAGCATGGCGACCCACAAGCTGTCCTTCTCTGAGCGTCCTCACCAACCAGCTCTCTCTACATCACGCTTGTAACCATGCTGCCTTC
>NW_024712423.1:0-46874 GCF_018991925.1 Homarus americanus
TAGAAGCCATGCATGCTCACCATGACACTCCCAGGCACCTGACACTCCCAGGCACACCTCTGGCACTAGGTGCACACTCTGATATTCCCAGTTACACCTCCGATACTCCCAGGAACACCTTGACACTCCCAGGTACTCCACTGACACTCCCTGGCACACCTCTGACACTCCCACACCCTGACAATCCCAGGCACACCTCTGACACCTGGTTCTCCCCTGACACTCCCATGCACCCCCAGACACCCAGGCCACCCCAGACACGCCCAGGCACATCTCAGACACTCCCCAGGCACACCCCTGACACCCAGGTCAACTCTGACACCTGAGGTACTCCCCAGACACTCCTGCTACCACTTGACACTAGGCCACCTCTGAAACCCCAAGAACACCTCTGACACTCCAGGCACACTGCTGACACTCGGCACACCTGCTGACACTGCCAGGCACACTCAGACACCCAGGCACACCCCAGACACTCCCAGGCACACCTCTGACACTCCCAGGCACACCCCTGACACTCCAAGCCACACCTCTGACACTCCCAGGCACACCGCTGACACCCTGCAGGCACACCGCTGACACTGCCAGGCCACCCCCAGACACCCCAGGCACACCCCAGACACCCCAGTACAGCCTGACACCCGGCACACTCTGATATCCCCAGGCACCATCTGACACCCAGGCACACCAGCACAGGCACACCCCAGACACCCCAGGCACACCCCTGACACCCCAGGCACACCTCTGACACCCCAGGCACACCCCTGACACCTGTGTCACACCCCTGACACCCCAGGCACACCCTGACACTCCCCAGGCACACCTTCCACACTTGCACACCTCTGACACTACCAGGCACACCGACACTCCAGGCACTCCTCTGACACCCCTGGCACACCTCTGACACCCCAGGCACACCTCTGACACCCCTGGCACACACATCTGACACCCCAGGCACACGTCTTTAATCCCTGCTTCTCCTCTGACACCCCAGGCACACCTCAGACACCCCAGGCACACCCCCAGACACCCCAGGCACACCTCTGACACCCCCAGGCACACCCCTGACACCTATGCACCAACTCCCTGACACCTGTGCCACACCTCTGACACCTGCACACCGCCCCACACTCCAGGCACACCGCTGACACCCCAGGCACACCTCAGACACCCCAGGCACACCCTGACACCCCAGGCACAGCCTGACACTCCCAGGCACACCTCTGATATCCCCAGGCACCATCTGACACCCCAGGCACACCCCAGACACTCCCCAGGCACACCCCTGCGCCACCCCTGACACCCCAGGCACACCCTGACACCCCAGGCACTCCCCCAGACACCCCAGGCACACCCCTGACACCCCAGGCACACCTCTGACACCCCAGGCACACCTCTGACACTCCCTGGCACACTCTGACACCCCCAGGCACACCTCTGACACCCCAGGCACACCCCTAACACTCCCTGGTTCTCCCCGACACTCCGAGGCACACCCCAGACACCCCAGGCACACCCCAGACACCCCCAGGCACATCTCTGACACCAGGCACACCCCTGACACCCCAGGCACACCTGACACCGAGGCACTCCCCAGACACTCCCAGGCACACCCCTGACACTCCCCAGGCACACTCTGACACTGAGGCACACCTCTGACACCCCAGACACATGGACACTCCCAGGCACTTCTCCGACACCCCAGGCACACCCTGGCACTCCCCAGGCACACCTCCGACATTCCCATGTACACCTCCGACACCCCAGGAACACCTTGACACCCCAGGCACACCTCTGACACTCTGGCACACCCCCTGACACTCCCCAGGCACACACCTCTGACACTCCCAGGCACACCTCTGACACTCTGGCTCCTGACACTCCCAGGCACCCCAGACACCCCAGGCACACTCCAGACACCCCAGGCACACCTCTGACACCCCAGGCACACCTCCTGACACTCCTGGTTCTCCCCCTGACACCCCAGGCACCCCAGACACCCAGGCACACCCCAGACACCCAGGCACACCTCTGACACCTGGTACACCTCTGACACTCCCAGGCACACTCTGACACTCCCCGGTACACATCTGACACTCCCAGGTACACCCACTGACACTCCCTATGCCTCCTCTGACACTTCCAGGCACACCCCAGACACTCCCAGGCACACCTCTGACACTCCCCAGGCACACCTCTGACACTCCCCAGGCACACCCTGACACTCCCAGTCACACCTCTGACACTTGCACACCCTGACACCTGGTGCACACCTCTGACACTCCCCAGGCAAACCTCTGACACCCAGGCACACCTCCTGACACCCCAAGCACACCTCTGAACACCCCAGGCACCTCCTGACACTTGCACCTCCTGACAACTTGCACACCTTGACACCCCAGGCACACCTCTGACACCGCCAGGCACACTCTGACACTCCCCAGACACACCTCTGACACTCCCAGGCACTCTCCGACACTCCAGGCACACCTCTGACACTCCAGGCACACCTCCTGATATTCCCCAGGCACACCTCCGATACTCCCCAGGAACACCTCTGACACCCCAGGTACCAATGACACTCCCCAGGCACACCTCTGACACCCAGGCACACCTCTGACACTCCCCAGGCACACCCTCTGACACTCTGTCTCCCCCTCCCCTGACACTCCCAGGCACCTCCGACACTCCCAGGCACACCCCTGACACTCTGGTGCACACCTCTGACACCCCAGGCACTCCCCCAGACACCCCAGGCACACCCCTGACACTCCCAGGCACACCTCTGACACTCCCAGGCACACCTCCTGACACTCCCAGATACACCTATGACACTCTGTTCTCCTGACACTCCCAGGCACACCTCTGCACTCCCCAGGCACACCTCCGACATCTCAGTTACACCTCCGACACTCCCAGGAACACCATTGACACTCCCAGGCACTCCACTGACACCCTGCAGCACACCTCTGACACTCCCAGGCACACCTCTGACACCCCTGGCACACATCTGACACCCCAGGCACACCCTTTTACCCCTGCTCTCCCTCCTGACACCCCCAGGCACACCTAGACACCCCAGGCACACCCCAGACACTCCAGGCACACCTCTGACACTCCAGGCACACCTCTGACACTCTGCACACCCCTGACACTCCCAGGCACACCTGACACCCCAGGCACACCGCCCCAACTTGCGGCACACCGCTGACACCCAGGCACACCCCTCAGACACTGCAGCCCAGACACCCAGGCACAGCCTGACACTCAGGCACACCTCTGATATCCTGTGCACTATCTGACACTAGGCACACCCCAGACACCCCCAGGCACACCCCTGACACTCCCCAGGCACACCCCTGACACCGGCACACCTCTGACACTCCAGGCACTCCCCCAGACACTCCAGGCACACCCCTGACACTCCCCAGGCACACCTCTGACACCCAGGGCACACCCTGACACCCTGGCACACCTCTGACACCCCCAGGCACACCTCTGACACCCCAGGCACACCCCTAACACTCCTGGCACTCCCCTGACACCCAGGCACCTCAGACACCCCAGGCACACCCCAGACACCCCAGGCACATCCTGACATCCAGGGCACACCCCTGACACTCAGGCACACCCCACACCTAGGCACCCCCAGACACCCCAGGCACACCCCTGACACCCCAGGCACACCCTGACACCTGAGGCACACCCTGACACTCCCCAGACACATGTGACACCCCAGTACTCTCTGACACTCCCAGGCACACCTCTGGCACTCCAGGCACACCTCCGATATTCCCATTTACACCTCCGATACTCCCAGGAACACCTTGACACTCCCCAGGCACTCCACTGACACCCCTGGCACACCTCTGACACTCCCCAGGCACACCTCTGACACTCCCCAGGCACACCTCTGACACTCCTGGTCTCCCCCTGACACCCAGGCACTCCCCAGACACCCCAGGCACACTTCAGACACCCCAGGCACACCTCTGACACCCGGCACACCTCCTGACACTCCTGGTTCTCCCCTGACACCCCAGGCACCTCAGACACCCCAGGCACACTTCAGACACCCCAGGCACTCCCCTCAGACACTCCCCAGGCACACCCCACACTCCCCAGGCACATCTCTGACACTCCCAGGCACACCCTGACACTCCCAGTTACACCCCTGACACTCCAGGCACAACCCCTGACACTCCCAGGCACACTCTTACACTCCCGGCACACCTCTGACACTACCAGGCACACCGCTGACACTCCCAGGTACCTCTGACACCCCTGGCACACCTCTGACACCCCAGGCACACTCTGACACTCCCCTGGTACACATCTGACACCCCAGGCACACGACTTACACTCCCGCTTCCTCTGACACTCCAGGCACACCAGACAATCCCAGGCACACCTCCTGACACCCCAGGCACACCCTCTGACACTCCCAGGCACACCCCTGACACTCCCAGTCACACCTCTGACACACTCCCAGGCACACCTCTGACACCCCAGGCACACCTCTGACACTCCCCAGGCAAACCTCTGACACTCCAGGCACACCTCTGACACCCCAGGCACACCTCTGATACCCCAGGTACCCTCTGACACTCCCCAGGTACCCCTCTGACACTCCCAGGCACACCTCTGACACTCCCAAGCAGGCCTCTGACACTGCCAGGCACACCCCTGACACTCCCAGATACACCTGTGACACCCCAGGCATTCTCCGACACCCCAGGCACACCTCTGGCACCCCACACCTCCGATATTCCCAGGTACACCTCCGATAATTCCCAGGAACACCTTGACACCCCAGGCACCCACTGACACCCCTGGCACACCCCTGACACCCCAGGCACACCTCTGACACCCAGCACACCTCTGACACTCCCTGGTTCTCCCCCTGACACTCCCAGGCACCTCAGACACTGGCACACCTCAGACACCCCAGCACATCTCTGACACTCCCCAGGCACACCCCTGACACTCCAGGCACACCTCTGACACTGAGGCACTCCCCAGACACTCCCCAGGCACACCCCTGACACTGCCAGGCACACCTCTGACACTGCCAGGCACACCTCTGACACTCCCAGATACACACCTATGACACTCCCAGGTACTTCTCCGACACTCCCAGGCACACCTCTGGCACTCCCAGGCACACCTCCGATATCCCCAGTTACACCTCCGATACTCCCAGGAACACCTTGACACCCCACTCCACTGACACCCCTGGCACACCCCTGACACCCCAGGCACACCTCTGACACCCCAGGCACACCCTCACACTCCTGGTTCTCCCCTGACACCCCAGGCACCTCAGACACTCCCCAGGCACACCAGACACGCCCAGGCACATCTCTGACACCCAGGTACACCCCTGACACTCCCAGGCACACCTTCTGACACCTGGGAGGCACTCTCCCAGACACCCCAGGCACACCCCTGGACACTCCCAGGTACACCTCTGAAACTCCCAAGAACACCTCTGACACTCCCCAGGCACACTGCTGACACTCCCAGGCACACCGCTGACACTGCCAGCACACCCCAGACAATGCCAGGCAACACCCCAGACACTCCTGCAGGCACACCTCTGACACCCCCAGGCACACCCCTGACACCCCAGCCACACCCACACTCCCAGGCACACCGCCGACACCCAGCCACACCGCTGACACTGCCAGGCACACCCCTGCACACCGCCAGGCACACCCCAGACACTCTGGTGCACAGCCTGACACACCCAGGTACACCTGACATTCCCAGGCACCATCTGACACCCCAGGCACACCCCTGTAAGCACCCCAGGCACACCTCACAGACACTTGCACCTCTGACACTCCCCAGGCACACCCTGACAACCCCAGTGTCACACCCTGACACTCCCAGCCACACCCCTGACACTCCCCAGGCACACCTCTTACACCCCAGGCACACCCCTGACACTACTCAGGTGCCACACCGCTGACACTCCCAGGTACTCTCTGACACCCCTGCACACCTCTGACACTCCCCAGGCACACCTCTGACACCCCCTGGCACACACATCTGACACTCCAGGCACACGCCCCTACACTCCCCCTGCCTCCTGACACCCCAGGCACACCCCAGACACCCCAGGCACACCCCAGACACCCCAGGCACACACCTCTGACACTCCCCAGGCACACCTCTGACACCCCAGGCACACCTGACACCCAGTCACACCTCCTGACACTCCAGGCACACCGCCCACACTGCCAGGCACACTGCTGACACTGCCAGGTACACCTCAGACACCGCCAGGTACACCTCACAGATACCCCAGGCACAGCTCTGACACTCCCCAGGCACACCTCTGATATTCCCAGGCACCATCTGACACTCCCCAGGCACACCTCAGACACTCCCCAGGCACACCCCTGACACTCCCCAGGCACACACCTGACACTCCCCAGGCACACCTCTCTGACACCTGAGTGCACTCCCCAGACACTCCCCAGGCACACCCCCTGACACTCCCAGGCACACCTCTGACACTCCCAGCAGGCACACCTCTGACACTCCCCAAGCACCTCTGACACTCTGGTGTCTCACCCCTGACAATCCCAGGTACACCTCTGACACCCCCTGCCCTCCCCTGACACACTTATACCCCAGACACTTATGCACACCTCCCAGACACCCAAGGTACACATCTGACCCCCAGGCACACCCTGACACTCCCCAGGCACACCTCTACACTGCCAGGCACACCTCAGACACACAGGCACACCCCAGACACTCCCCAGGCACACCTCTGACACCTTGAGGCACTCCCCAAACACTCCCAGGCACACCCCTGACACTCCCAGGCACACCTCTTCTGGACACTCCCAGTACACCTCTGACACTCCCCAGGCCACTGCTGACACTCCCCACACTGCTGACACTGCCAGGTACACCCCAGACACTGCCAGGCACACCTCAGACATCCACAGTCTGACACTGCACATCCGCATGCATCCCCAAGGTACACATCCGACACCCCAGGCACACCTCTGACACCCAGGCACACCTTACACCGCCAGGCACACCCCAGACACTGCCAGGCACACCAGACACCCCAGGCACACATCTGACACTCCCAGGCATGTTCCAGACACTCTCAGATACACCCTGGACACTCTCAGGAAAACCTCCTGACACTCCCAGGTACACCTCTGCTGATATTCCAGCTGTACTTACATCTGACACCCCAGGCACACGTCAGACACTCCAGGCACACCTCCCCTGACACTCCCTGGTGCACCCCTGACACTCCCAGGCACACCCTGACACTGCTGAGGCAATTCCCCAGACACTCCCAGGCACACCTCTGACACTCCCAGATACTCCTCCTGACACTCCCTGGTTCACCTCTGACACTCCCCAGGTACACTGACACTCCCAGTTACACTTCCAACACTCCCAGTTACACCCCTGGACACTCCCCAGTTACACCTCCTGACACTGCACACCCCTGACACTTGCACACTCTCTTACTCCCAGGCACACCTCTGGGACAATCCCAGGCACACTTCCGATATTCCCAGGCACACCTCCGATACTCCCCAGGAACACCTTTGACACTCCCAGGCACTCCACTGACACTCCCTGGTACACCTCTCTGACACTCCCCAGGCACACTCTGACACTCCCCAGGCACACCCTGGACACTCCCCTGGTTCTCCTGACACTCTGGTGTCACACTTCCAACACCCCAGCCACACCTCTGACACTCCCAGCCACACCCCTGACACTCCCAGGCACACCTCTGACACTGCACACTCTGACACTCCCAGACAGCCACCCATGACACTCCCCAGGCATCTGACACTCCCCAGGTACACCTCTGGCACTTGCACACCTCCGATTATCTCTGTGCCACACTGACAATTCTGCAGGAACACCATTGACACTCCCAGGTACTCCACTGACACCCCTGGCACACCCTGACACCCCAGGCACACCGACACCCCAGGCACACCTCTGACACCCCTGGTTCCCTCCTGACACCCCAGGCACTCCCTCAGACACTCCCCAGGCACACCCCCCAGACACGCCCAGGCACATCTCTGACACTCCCAGGCACACCCCTGACACTCCCAGGCACACCCTGACACCTGAGGTACCCCCAGACACTCCCAGGCACACCCCTGACACTCCCCAGGTACACCTCTGAAACTCCCAAGAACACCCCTGACACTCTGAGGCACACGCTGACACTCCCAGGCACACTGCTGACACTGGCCAGGTACACCCCAGACACCGCCAGGCACACCTCAGACACCCAGGCACACCTCTGACACCCCAGGCACACCCCTGACACTCCCCAGCCACACCTCCTGACACTCCCAGGCACACCGCTGACACTCCCAGGCACACCGCCGACACTGCCAGGCACACCCCTGTGACACTGCCAGGCACACCCCAGACACTTGCGGCACAGCCTGACACCCCAGGCACACCTCTGATATTCCCAGGCACTCATCTGATAAATTTGGCACACACCCCAGGCACTCCCCAGGCACACCTCAGACACTCCCCAGGTACACACCTCCCCTGACACTCTGGTGTACACCTCTAACACTCCCAGGCACCCCTGACACTTGTCACACCCCCTGGGACACTCCCCAGGCACACCCCTGACACTCCCCAGGCACACCTCTTACACTCTGCAAGTACACCTCCTGACACCACCAGTACACTGACACTCCCAGGCACTCTCCTGACACTCTGCACACCTCCCTGACACTCCCCAGGCACACCTCTGACACTCCCTGGTACACATCTTGACACCCCAGGCACACGTCTTACACTCTGCTTCTCCTCTGGGACACCCCAGGCACACCTCAGACACCCCAGGCACACCCCAGACACCCCCAGGCACACCTCTGACACTCCCAGGCACACCCCTGACACTCCCCAGGCACACCCCTGACACTCCCAGCCACACCTCCTCTGACACTCCCAGTACACCGCCTCACACTCCCAGGCACACCGCTGACACCACAGGCACACCCCAGACACCAGCCAGGCACACCCCAGACACCCCAGGCACAGCCTGACACCCCAGGCACACCTGACATACCCACTCATCTGACACCTAGTGCACACCCCCAGACACCCCAGGCACACCCCTGACACCCTGTGCACACCCCTGACACCCTTGGTGCACACCTCTGACACCTGGAGGCACTCCCCAGACACTCTGGTGTTCTGACACTCCTGCGTACACCTCTGACACTCCCCAGGCACATTCCCTGACACTCTGGCACCCCTCTGACACTCCCAGGTCTCACCTCTGACAAATCCCAGGCACACCCTGGACACTCCCTGGTTCTCACCTGACACTCCCCAGGCAATTTCAGACACCCCAGGCACACCCCCAGACACCCAAGGCACACATCCTGACACCCCAGGCACAACTTCCTGACACCCAGGCACACCTCCACCGCTGGTGCACACCCCAGACACCAGGCACACCCCAGACACCTAAGGCACACTCTGACAATCTTGAGCACCCCCAAACACCCAGGCACAATCTCTGACACTTGCACACCTCTGACACTTGGTGCACACCTCTGATTAACTTGCACACTGCTGACACTCCCAGGCACACCGCTGACACTGCCAGGCACACCCCTGTGACACTGCCAGGCACACCCCAGACACTCCCAAGCACAGCTTTGGACACTCCCCAGGCACACCTCTGACACTCCAAGGCACACATCCGACACTCCCCAGGCACACCCCTGACACTCCCCAGGCACACCTCTTACACTGCCAGGCACACCCCAGACACAGGCACACCCCAGACACTCCCCAGGTACACATCTGACAATTCTGAGGTACACCTCTGACACCCCAGATACACCTCTGACACTTGTGAAAACCTCCGACACCCCAGGCACACCTGTGATATTCCCAGCCACTTTCATCTGACACTTGCACACGTCAGACACTCCCCAGGCACATCCCCACACCCCAGGCACACCCCGACACCTACACCTCTGGACACCGAGGGTACCCCAGACACCTCTAGGCACACCTCTGATACCCCAGGCACTGATAGTCCCAGTGTACACCTCTGGATACACTCCCAGATATCGCCGACACTCCCTGGTTCACCTCTGACACTCCCCAGGCCACCCCATGACACTCCCAGTTACACTTCCAACACTCCCCAGTTACACCCCCCTGACACTCCTGTTACAATTCTTGACATTCCCCAGTTACACACCCCTGACACTCCCCAGGCACACCCCCTGACACTCCCCAGGCACACCTCTTACACTCCCAGGCACACCTCTGACATCCCAGGCACACCTGATATCTCTGTGCACACCTGATACCCCAGAACACCTTGACACTCCCCAGGCACCTTACTGACACCTCACTGACACTCCCCAGGCACCCACTGACACCTCACTGGCACACCTCTGACACCCAGGCACACCTCTGACACTCCCAGGCACACCTCTGACACTCTGGTTCCCTCCCCGACACCCCAGGCACACCCAACACCCCAGTCACACCTGACACCCAGTGTCACACCCCTGACACTCCCAGGCACACCCCTGACAGGCACACCTCATAACTGGCACACCTCTGACACCACCAGGCACACCGCTGACACCCCAGGCACCTCTGACACTCTGCACACCTCTGACACTCAGCACACTTGACACCCCTGGCACACATCTGACACTCCCCAGGCACACGCCCACACCCCTGCCTCCCTCTGACACCCCAGGCACACCCCAGACACTCCCCAGGCACACCCCAGACACCCCCAGGCACACCTCTGACACTGACAGGCACACCTCTGACACTCCCAGGCACACCCCTGACACTCCCAGGCACACCTCTGACACTCCCCAGGCACACCCTCTGACACCCCAGGCACACCTCTGACACTCCAGGCACACCTGACACCGGCACACCTCTGACACTCCCAGGCACACCCTGACACCCCAGGCACTCCTCTGACACTTGCACTCTGACACCCCAGGCACACCCTGACACCCCCAGGCACACCTCTGACACTGCAAGGCACACCTCTGACACTCCCAGATACACCTGTGACACTCCCCAGGCACTCTCCGACACTCCCCAGGCACACCTCTGGCACTCCCAGGCACACCTCCGATATTCCCAGGTACACCTCCGATACTCCCAGGAACACCTTTGACACTCCCAGGCACTCCACTGACACTCTGGCACACCTCTGACACTCCCAGGCACACCCTGACACTCCCCAGGCACCTCTGACACTCTGGTCTCCTGACACCCCAGAGATACCCAGACACTGGCACACCCCAGACACTAGGCACATCCTGACACTCAGGCACACCCCTGACACTTGCACACCTCTGACACCTGAGGCACTCCCCAGACACCCCAGGCACACCCCTGACACTCCCCAGGCACACCTCTGACACTGCCAGGCACACTCTGACACTCAGATATTCCCCTGACACTCCCAGGTACTCTCCGACACACTCCCAGGCACACCTCTGGCACTGGCACACCTCCGATATCCCAGTCACACCTGATACCCCAGAACACCTTGACACTCCCAGGCACTCCACTGACACCCCTGGCACACCTGACACCGGCACACCTCCTGACACCCCAGGCACACCTGACACCCCTGGTCCTCCCGACACCAGGCACCTCAGACACCCCAGGCACACCTCAGACACCCCAGGCACATCTCTGACACTCCAGGCACACCCCTGACACCCCAGGCACACCTCTGACACCTGGAAGCACTCCCCAGACACTCCCAGGCACACCCCTGACACTCCCAGGCACACCTCTGAAACCCCAGGAACACCTCTGACACTCCCAGGCACACCGCTGACACTCCCCAGGCATACCACACACTGCCAGGCACACCCCAGACACTGCCAGGCACACCTCCAGACACCCCAGGCACAGCCTGACACTCCCAGGCACACCTCCTGATATTCCCAGGCACCATCTGACACTGGCACACCCCAGACACCCCCAGGCACACCTCTGACACCCCTAGGCACACCCCTGACACCCAGGCACATCTCTGACACTGAGGCACCCCAGACACCCCAGGCACACCCCTGACACTCCCAGGCACACCTCTGACACTCCCCAGGCACACCTCTGACACTCCCCGGCACACTGGACATCCCAGGCACACCGCTGACACCCAGGCACACCCCAGACACCGCCAGGCACACCCCACACCCCCAGCCAGCCTGACACTCCCCAGGCACACCCCTGACACTCCCAGGCACGCCTGACACCCCAGGCACACCTCTGACACCCAGGCACACCCCCCACACCGCCAGGCACACCCCCAGACACCGCCAGGCACACCCAGACACACTCTGCACACACATCTGACACCCCAGGCACACCCTGACACCCCAGACACATCTCACACCCCCAGGCCACCTCCACAATTCTGGTGCACACCTCCGACACCCCAGGCACACCTGACACTCCCTAGTACACCTCCGACACCCCAGGCACACATCTGACACTGGCACACCGCTGACACTCCCAGGCACACCGCTGACACCCCAGGCACACCTCTCCACACTCCCAGGCACATCTCCGACACTCCCCAGGCACACCTCCTGACACCCCACTAGCACACCTCCGACACCCCAGGCACACCTCCGACACACCCAGGCACACCCCTGACACCCCAGGCACACCTCTGACACCCAGGCACACCTCTGACACCCAGACACCTCTGACACCCCAGGCACACCTCTGACACCCCCAGGCACACCTCTGACACTGCCAGGCACACCCTGACACTCCCAGATACACCTGGACACCCCCAGGTACTCTCCGACACTGGCACACCTCTGGCACTCCCAGGCACACCTCCGATATTCCCAGGCACACCTCCGATACTCCCAGGAACACCTTTGACACTCCCCAGGCACTCCACTGACACTCCCTGCACACCCTGACACTCCCAGGCACACCTCTGACACCTGAGGCACACCTCTGACACCCCTGGTTCTCCCTGACACTCCCAGATACCTCAGACCTGCACCCTCAGACACTCCGGCACATCTCTGACACCCCAGGCACACCCCTGACACTCCCAGGCACACTCTGACACCTGAGGCTCCCCAGACACTCCCCAGGCACACCTCCCCAACACTCCCCAGGCACACCCTCTGACACTGCCAGGCACACCCTGACACTCCCAGATACACCTCTGACACTCCCCAGGCACACCTCTGACACTCCCAGGCACACCCCTGACACCCCAGGCACACCCTCTGACACTAGGCACACCTATGACACTCCCAGGCACACCGCTGACACTGCCAGGTACACCAGACACTGCCAGGCACACCCCAAACACTCCCCAGGCACAGCTCTGACACTCCCCAGGCACATCTCTGATATCCCAGGACTCCATCTGACACTCCCCGGCACACCTCAGACACCCCAGGCACACCCCCACACCAGGCACACCCTGACACCCCAGGCACACCTCTGACACTCCCAGGCACACCCCAGACACCACCAGGCACATCTCTGACACTCCCTGGTCCTCCCTGACACCCCCAGGCACCACTGACACTCCCCTGGCACACCCTGACACTCCCAGGCACACCTTGACACTCCCAGGCACATCTCTGACACTCTGGTTCTCCCGTGACACTCCCCAGGCACTCCTCAGACACCCCAGGCACACCCCAGACACCCCAGGCACATCTCTGACACTCCAGGCACACCGCTGACACTGCCAGGCACACCCCAGACTCTGCCAGGTACACCCCAGACACTCCCAGGCACAGCCCTGACACCTCTAGGCACACTCTGATATCCTGGCACCCATCTGACACCCAGTACACCCCAGACACCCTGGCACACCCTTGACACCCCAGGCACACCCCTGACACTCCCCAGGCACACCTCTGACACCTGGAGGCACTCCAGACACTCCCCAGGCACACCCCTGACACTCCCAGGCACACCTCTGACACCCCTGGCACCCCTGACACCCCAGGCACACCGCTGACACTCCCCAGGCACACCGCTGACACAGCCAGGCACACCCCAGACACCGCCAGGCACACCCCAGACACCCCACCACAGCCTGACACCCCAGGCACACCTCTGACACCGGCACACCTGACACCCCAGGCACACCTCTGACACCCCAGGCACACCCCACACTGCCAGGCACACCCCAGACACCGCCAGGCACACCTGACACCCCAGGCACACATCTGACACTCTCAGGAAAACCTCCACACTCCCAGGCACACCTCTGATATTCCCAGGCATCATCCTGACACTAGGTACACCTCTTGACAAGGCACACCTCTGACACTACCAGGCACACGTGACACTCCCCAGGCACTGACACTCCCTGGCACACCTCTGACACTCCCAGGCACTCCTCCGACACCCCAGGCACACCCCTGACACCCCAGGCACACCTCTGACACCCCAGGCACACCTCTGACACTCCCAGGCACACCGCTGACACTCCCCACCGCTGACACTGCCAGGCACACCCACACCGCCAGGCACACCCAGACACTCCTGGCACAGCTCTGACACCCAGCACACCTGACACCCAAGGCACACCTCTGACACCCCAGGCACACCCTCTGACACTCCCCAGGCACACCTCTTACACCGCCAGGCACACCCCAGACACTGCCAGGCACACCCCAGACACCCCAGGCACACATCTGACACTCCCAGGAAAACTCCGACACTCCAGGCACATCTCCTGATATTCCCAGGTACTCATCTGACACCCAGGCACACCTCTTACACCCCAGGCACACTCTGACACCTTGCCACCTCAGCTGACACTTCAGGCACTGACACCTCAACACCTCTGACACTTGGTACTCCTGACACCCCTGGTTCACCTCTGACACCCAAGGTACAATGATGACACTTGAACACCCCAGTTACACCCCCTGACACTCCCAGTTACACCCCTGACACTCCCCAGGCACACCCCTGACACTGGCACACCTCCACACTCCCCAGGCACACCTCTGACACTACCAGGCACACCGCTGACACTCCCAGGCACTCCTCTGACACTCCCCTGGCACACCTCTGACACCCCAGGCACACCTCTGACACTCCCCTGGCACACATCTGACACTCCGGCACACGTCTTACACTCCTGCTTCTCCTCTGACACCCCAGGCACACCAGACACTCCCAGGCACACCCCAGACACCCCAGGCACACCTCTGACACCCCAGGCACACCTCCTGACACTCCCAGGCACACCCTGACACTCCCCAGTTACACCTCTGACACCCCAGGCACACCTCTGACACCCCCACACCTCTGACACTCCCAGGCACACCTTGACACTCCCAGGCACACCTCTGACACCCCAGGCACACCTCTGACACCCCGGTGATACTTCTCTGACACTCCCCAGGCACCTCTGACACTCCCCAGGCACACCTCTGACACCCCCAGGCACACCTCCTGACACCGCCAGGCACACCTCTGACACCCCAGACACACCCTGACACCCAGGTACTCCTGACACCCAGGCACACCTCTGACACCCCAGGCACACTCCTGATATCCTGAGTCACACCTCTGACACCCCAGGCACACCCTGACACCCTGCCCCCCTGACACCAGGCACCCCAGACACCCCAGGCACACCCCAGACACCCCAGGCACATCTCTGACACCCCAGGCACACCCCTGACACTCCCACACCTCTGACACCTGAGGCACTCCCCAGACACTCCCAGGCACACCCTGACACTCCCAGGCACACCCTGACACCTCCCAGGCACACCCCTGACACCCCAGGCACACCTCTGACACCCCAGGAACACCCTCTGACACTCCAGGCACACCGCTGACACCCAGGCACACTCCTGACACTGCCCAGGCACACCCCAGACACTGCCAGGCACACCTCAGACACTCCAGGCACAGCCTGACACTCCCAGGCACACCCCATATTCCCAGGTACCATCTGACACCCCCAGGCACTCTCAGACACCTAGGCACACCCCTGACACTCCCAGGCACACCCCTGACACCCCAGGCACACTTCTGACACTCCGAGGCACTCCCCCAGACACCCCAGGTGCACCCCTGACACCCAGGTACACCCCTGACACTCCCAGGCACACCCTGACACTCCCCAGGCACACCTGACACTAGGCACACCTCTGACACTCCCCAGGCACACCTCTGACACCTCCGGCACACCTCCGACACCCCAGGCACACCTCTGACACTCCCCAGGCACACCCCACACTGCCAGGCACACCTCTGACACTGCCAGGCACACCCCAGACACTCCCCAGGCACACATCTGACACCCCAAGCACACCCCCTGACACCCCAGATACACCTCTGACACTCAGGAAAACCTCAGACACTGCCAGGCACACCTCAGACACTCCCAGGTACAGCCTTGACACCCCAGGCACACCTCTGATATTCCCAGGCACTCATCTGACACTCCCAGGCACACCTCAGACACTCCTGGTGCCACCCTTGACACTCCCAGGCACACCCCTGACACTCCCAGGCACACCTGACACCTGAGGTACCCCCAGACACTCCCAGGCACACCCCTGACACTCCCAGGCACACCTCTGACACTCCCAGGCACACCCCTGACACTCCCAGGCACACCGCTGACACTCCCAGGCACACCGCTGACACTGCCAGGCACACCAGACACCTGAGGCACACCCCAGACACTCCCAGGCACAGCCCTGACACCCAGGCACACCTCTGACACTCCAAGGCACACCTCCTGACACCTCAGGCACACCTCCCTGACACTCCCCAGGCACACCCCACACTGCCAGGCACACCTCCCAGACACTGCCAGGCACACCCAGACACCTGAGCCACATCTGACACCAGGAAACTCCTGACACTCCCAGGCACACTCTGATATTCCCAGGCACTCACCTGACACTTGCACACCTCTACACTGGCACACCTCTTACACTACCAGGCACACCGCTGACACTCCCCAGGTACTCTCTGACACTCCCTGGCACACCTCTGACACCCCCAGGTACCTCTCGACACTCCCAGGCACACCCCTGACACTCCCCAGGCACACCTCTGACACTCCCAGGCACACCCCAACACTCCCCAGGCACACCTCTGACACTCCCCAGGCACACTCGCTGACACTGCCAGGCACACCCCAGACACCGCCAGGCACACCCCAGACACCCCAGGCACAGCCTCACACCCCAGGCACACCTCTGACACCTCCGGCACACCTCCGACACTCCCAGGCACACCTCTGACACTCAGGCACACCTCTTACACCGCCAGGCACACCCCAGACACTGCCCAGGCACACCCAGACACCCCAGGCACACATCTGACACTCAGAAACCTCCTCCGACACTCCCAGGCACACCCTGATATTCCCAGGTACTCATCTGACACCCCAGGCACACCTCTTACACGCCCAGGACACACCTCTGACACTACCAGGCACACCGCTGACACTCCCAGGTACTCCTCTGACACTCCCTGGCACACCTCTGACACTCCCAGGTACTCCTCCGACACTCCTGGTCTCACCTCTGACACTCCCAGGCACACTCCGATGACACCCCAGTCACACCTCCAACACTCCCAGTCACACCCCTGACACTCCCAGTTCACACCCCTGACACCTCCAGGCACACCCTGACACTCCTAGGCACACCCCACACTCTACACACCTCTGACATCACCAGGCACCACACATCCCAGGTACCTCTGACACTCTGGCACACCTCTGACACTCCCCAGGCACACTCTGACACTCTGGCACACCTCTGACACTCCCTAGGCACACGTCCACACTCCTCAGCCCTCTGACACCCCAGGCACACCTCAGACACCCCAGGCACACCCCAGACACCCCAGGCACACCTCTGACACTCCCCAGGCACACCTCTGACACCAGGACACACCCCTGACACTCCAGTCACACCTCTGACACTTCCAGGCACACCTCTGACACTCCCCAGGCACACCTCTGACACCCCCAGGCACACCCAGACACCCCAGGCACACTGCTGACACTCCCAGGCACACCCTCAGACACTGCCAGGCACACCCCTCAAACACTCCCAGGCACAGCTCTGACACTCCCCAGGCACATCTCTGATATTCCCAGTACTCATCTGACACTCCCCAGGCACACACCTCAGACACTCCAGGCACACCCCTGACACTCCCAGGCACAACCCCTGACACTCCCAGGTACACCCCTGACACCCCAGGCACACCTGACACCTGAGGTACCCCCAGACACTCCCAGGCACACCCCTGACACTCCCAGGCACACCTCTGACACTCCCAGGTACACCTCTGACACTCCCAGGTACACCTCTGACACTCCCAAGCACAGCTCTGACACTCCCAGGCACACCCATGACACCCCAGGCACACCTCTGACACCCCCAGGCACACCTCTGACACCCCAGAGATACCTCTGACACTCCCAGGCACCTCTGACACCCCAGGCACTCTGACACCCCTGGGCACACCTCTGACACTGCCAGGCACACCTCTGACACTCCCAGACACCCTGACACTTGTACCTCCTGACACTCCAGTACCTCTCCGACACTCCCAGGCATACCCCCTGACACTCCCAGGCACACCTCCGATATTCCCAGCCACACCTCTGACACCCCAGGCACACCTCTGACACTCTGTCTCCTGACAATTCCCAGGCACTCCCTCAGACACCCCAGGCACACCAGACATTGGCCTCTGACACCCCAGGTACACCCCTGACACTCCCAGGTGCCACCTCTGACACCTGAGGCACCCCCAGACACCCTGTGTACCCCACACTCCCAGGCACACCTCTGAAACTCCCAGAAACACCTCTGACACTCCCAGGCACACCGCTGACACTCCCAGGCACACCTGTGACACTGCCAGGTCACACCTCTGCACAAGCCGGCACACCTCAAACACTCCCAGGTACAGCTCTGACACTCCCAGGCACATTCTGATATTCCCAGGTACCATCTGACACCCCCGGCACACCTCAGACACTCAGCACCACCCAGCCACCCCGACACCCGGCACACCTCTGACACCCGAGTACTCCCCAGACACCCCCAGGCACACCCTGACACTCCAGGGCACACCTCTGACACTGGCACACCTTCACACTCCTGTGACACTCCCAAGACAGCCTACCCCAGGCACTGACACCCCAAGGAACACCTCCACATTGCACACTACTCCCAGGCACACTCTCACACTAGGCACCTCAGACACTGCCAGGCACACCCCAGACACCTCCCAGGCACACATCTGACACTCCCAGGCACACCTCTGACACTCCAGATACACCTCTGACACCTCAGGAAAACCTCCTGACACCGGCACACCTCTGATATTCCCAGGCACTCATCTGACACTCCCAGGCACACGTCAGACACTCCTCAAAGCACCCCTGACACTCCCAGGCACACCCCTGACACCCCAGGCCACCTCTGACACCCTGAGGTACCCCAGACACCCCAGGTACACCCCCTGACACCCCAGGCACACTCTGACACTCCCAGGCACACCTCTGACACCAGGCACACCTCTGACACTCCCAGGCACACCGCTGACACCCCATGTACACTGCCAGGTACACCTCAGACACTGCCAGGCACACCTCAGACACCCCAGGCCAGCTCTGACACTCCCAGGCACACCTCTGACACCCAAGGTATACCTCCCTGACACTCCCTGTACACCTCTGACACCCCAGCACCTCCTACACCACTGGTTTTCCCCTGACACCTCAGTGCATACCTCAGACACCCCAGGCACACCCCAGACACTCCTCAGGCACATCTCTGACACGCCCAGGCACACCTGACACCCCAGCACACCCCTGACACCCAGGCACACCCTGACACCCCCAGTTACACCTGACACTCCCAGTTACACGCCTGACACCCCAGTGCACACCTCCTGACACCCCAGGCACACCTCTGACACTGGGCACACTGCTGACACTCCCAGGCACACCTCTGACACTCAGAACACCTGACACTCCCAGGTACACCCCTGACACTCCCAGGCACACCTCTTACACCTCCCAGGCACACCTCTGACACTACCAGGCACACCGCTGACACCCAGGTACACCTCTGACACTCCCAAGAACACCTCCGACACTCCCAGGCACACCGATGACACTCCCAGTTACACTTCCAACACTCCAGTTACACCCCTGACACTCCCAGTCACACCCCTGACACACTCCCAGGCACACCCTGACACTCCCCAGGCACACCCCACACCCCCAGGCACACCTCTGACACTACCCAGGCACACCGCTGACACCTCAGGAACACCTCCGACACTCCCAGGCACACCCTGACACCCCAGGCACACCTGATACCCCCAGGCACACCTCCGATATGCAGGTACACTCTGACACTCCCCAGACACCTCCTGACACTCTGCACACCTCTGACACCCCAGGCACACTCCCACCCCAGGCACACCTCTGATAATCCCAGGCAGACATCCGACACCCCCAGGCACACCGCTGACACCCCAGGTACTCCTCTGACACTCCCTGGCACACCTCTGACACTCCCCAGGCACACCCCACACCCCTGCACACATCTGACACTCCCAGGCACACGTCTTACACTCCCCTGCCTTCTCCTGACACTCCCAGGCACACCTCAGACACTCCCCAGGCCACCCTCAGACACTCCCAGATACACCTCTGACACTTGCACACTCTGACACCCCAGGCACACCCCCTGACACTCCAGTTACACCTCTGACACCCCAGGCACACCTCTGACACCCCCAGGCACACCTCTGACACTCCCAGGCACACTCTGACACTCCCAGGCACACCTCTGACACCCCCGGCACACTCTGACACCCCAGGTACCTCTGACACCCCAGGTACCCCCTCTGACACTCCCCAGGCACACCTCTGACACCCCCAAGCACACTCTAACACTGCCAGGCACACCTCTGACACTCCCAGATACACCTGTGACACTTCCGGAACTTCTCCGACACTCCACAGCACACCTCTGACACTCCCCAGGCACACTCCGATATTCCCAGCACACCTGATACTCCCAGGAACACCTTTGACACCCCAGGCACTCCACTGACACCCTGGCACACCTCTGACACTCCCCAGGCACACCTCTGACACTCCCAGGCACACCTCTGACACTCCCCTGGTTCTCCCTGACAACTTGTACCTCAGACATCCCCAGGTACACACCACACCCCCCAGGCACATCCCTGACACTCCCCAGGCACACCCCCTGACACCCCAGGCACACCCTGACACCTGAGGTACCCCCCAGACACTCCCCAGGCACACCCCTGACACCCCAGGCACACCTCTGACACCCCACACCTCTGACACTCCCCAGGCACACCGCTGACACTCCCCAGGCACACCGCTGACACTGCCAGGTCCAACCTCAGACACAGGCACACCCCAGACACCCCAGGCACAGCCCTGACACCCAGGCACACCCTGACATTCCCCAGGCACCATCTGACACCCCAGGCACACCCCAGACACTCCCAGACACACCCCTGACACCCCAGGCACACCTCTGACACCCCAGGTACACCCCAGATAATTCCCCAGATACACCCAAGACATCCCCAGGTACCATCTGACACTCCCAGGCACACTTGCACCTCCCAGGCAAACCCTTGACACCCCAGGCACACCCCACATAACCCCAGGCACACCTCTGACACTCCCAGGCACACCCCAGACACTCCCCAGGCACACCCCAGACACCCCAGGCACACATCTGACCCTCCCCAGGCACACCTCTGACACCCCAGGCACACCTCTGACACTCTCAAGAACACCTGACACTCCCCAGGCACACCTCCGACACCCCAGGCACACCCCTGACACCCAGGCACACCCCTGACACCTGGTACACCCCGACCCCACACTCTGTCACCCCAGGCACACCTCTGACACCCAGCCACACCTCCGACACCCCAGCCACACGCCTGACACTCCCAGTCACACCCCTGACACTCCCCAGGCACACCCTGACACTCCAGGCACACCTCTACACTCCCCAGGCACACCTCTGACACTACCAGGCACACCGCTGACACTCCCCAGGCACACCTCTGACACTCTCAGAACATCCTGACATTCCCAGGCACACCGCTGACAATTCCCAGTCACACCTCCAACACTCCCCAGTTACACACCCTGACACTCCCAGTTACACCCCTGACAACTCCCAGGCAACACCCCTGACACTCCCAGGTACACCTCTGACACTTCAGGAACACCCACACTCCCAGGCACACTGACACCTCCAGATACACCTCCGACACTCCCCTGGTTCACCTCTGACACTCCAGGCACACCCCTGACACTTGCACACCCCTGACACTCCCAGGTACACCCTCTGACACCTCCAGGCACACCTCTGACACTCCCCAGGCACACCCCTGACACCCCAGGCACACCTCTGACACCTGGTACTCCCCTGACACTCCCAGGCACACCCTCTGACACTCCCAGGCACACCTCTGACACTCCCAGGCACACCTCTGACACTCCCCAGGCACACCTCCTGACACTCCCCAGGTACACCTCTGACACTCCCAGGCACACCCCCTGACACCCCAGGCACACCTCTGACACTCCCAGGCACACCTCTGACACCCCAGGCACACCTGACACCCCAGGCACACCCCTGACACTCCCAGGCACACCCCTGACACCCCAGGCACACCCCTGACACCCAGGCACACCTGACACTTGCACACTCTGACACCCAGGCACACCTCTGACACTCCCAGTTCACACCTGACACTTGTGCCACACGCCTGACACTCCCAGGTACACCCTGACACTCCAGGCCACCCCTGACACTCCCCAGGCACACCTCTACACTCCCCACCACACCTCTGACACCCCAGGCACACCCTGACACCCCAGGCACATCTCCGACACTCCCAGGCACACCTCTGGCACCCCAGGCACCCTCCGATATTCCCCAGGCACACCTCCGACACTCCCAGGCACACCTTGACACTCCCAGGTACACCACTGACACTCCCTGGTACACGTCTGACACCCAGGCACACCTCTGACACCCCAGGTACACCTTGACACTCCCTGTTTCTCCCTGACACCCCAGGCACACCTCAGACACCCCAGGCACACCAGACACCCCAGGCACATCTCTGACACCACCAGGCACACTCTGACACTCTGCACACCTCTGACACCCCAGGTACAACCTCAGACACTCCCAGGCACACCCCTGACACTCCCCAGGTACACCCCTGACACTCCCAGGCACACCTCTGACACCTGAGGCACCCCAGACACTCCTCAGGCACACCCCTGACACTCCCCAGGCACACCCCTGACACCCCAGGCACACCTCTACACTCCCCAGGCACACCTCTGACACTCTCAAGAACACTCTGACACTCCCCAGGCACACCCCTGACACTCCCAGGTACACCTGATACACCCAGGCACACCTCCGACAGTCCCAGGCACACCTCCTGACACTCCCCAGACACCTCCGACACCCCTGGTTCACTCCCCAACACCTGGTGCTCACCCCCTGACACCCCAGGCACACCCCTGACACTCCAGGCACACTCTGACACTCCCAGGCACACCTCAGACACTCCAGGCACACCTCTGACATCCCGTTACACCCTCTGATATCTCGGGATACTCATCTGACACTCCCCAGGCACACCTCAGACACTCTGGTGCACACCCCTGACACTCCCAGGCACACCCCTGACACTCCCAGGCACACCTCTGACACCTGAGGTACTCCCCCAGACACTCCCAGTACACCTGACACTAGGCACACCCCTGACACCCCCAGGCACACCTCTGACACTCCCAGGCACACCTCTGACACTCTCAAGAACACCTCCTGACACTCAGGCACACCCTGACACCCAAGGTTCACCTCCTGATACACCCAGGTACACCTGATAGTCCCAGGCACACCTCTGACACTCGGAGATACTCCTCCGACACTCCCCTGGTCTCTCTAACACCCCAGGTCCACCCCTGACACTGGCACACCCCTGACACTCCCAGGTACACTCTGACACCCCAGGCACACCTCTGACACTCCCAGGCACACCTCTGACACCTGAGGCACACCTCTGACACTCCCTGGTTCTCCCCTGACACCCCAGGCACCCCAGACACCCCAGGCACACCCCAGACACCCCAGGCACATCCTGACACCCCAGGGCACACCCCTGACACTCAGGCACACCCCAAACACCCCAGGCACACCTCTGACACCCCAGGCACACCCTGACACCCCAGGCACACACCTCTGACACCCCAGGCACACCCTGACACCCCGGCACACCTCACACCCCAGGCACACCTCCTGACACTCCCAGCCACGCCTGACACTCTGAGCACACCCCTGACACTCCCAGGCACACCCCTGACACTCCCCAGGCACAACTCTTACACCCTGACCACACCTCTGCAATTCCCAGGCACACCTGTGACACCCAGGCACATCTCCGACACTCCCAGGCACACCTCTGACACTCCCAGGCACACCACTGACACTAGGCACACCCCTGACACTCGAGGCACACCGACACACCCCTGGTTCTCCCCTGACACTTCCGTGGCACCTCAGACACCCCAGGCACACCAGACACTCCCAGGCACATCTCTGACACTCCCAGGCACACCCCTGACACTCCCCAGGCACACCTCTGACACTCCCAGGCACACCTCTGACACTCTCAGGAACACCTCCGACACCCCCAGGCACACCTCCGACACTCCCCAGGCACACCTCTGACACTCCCAGGCACACCCCTGACACTCCCAGGCACACTCTGACACCCCAGGCACACCTCTGACACTCCCAGGCACACCCCTGACACTCCCCAGGCACACCTGTGACACCCCAGGCATTCTCCTGACACCTAGTCCACCTCTGGCACCCCAGGCACACCTGATATTCCCAGGTACATTCCGATACTCCCCAGGCATACCTTTGACACCCCAGGTACCCACTGACACTCTGGCACACCTCTGACACCCCAGGCACACCTCTGACACTCCCAGGCACACCTTGACACCCCTGTTTCTCCCTGACACTCTGCAGTCCCTCAGACACCCCAGGCACACCTCAGACACCCCGGCACATCTCAGACACCCCAGGCACACCTCTGACACCTGAGGCACTCCCCAGACACTTGCACACCCCTCACACTCCCCAGGCACACCCTGACACTCCCAGGCACACCTCTGACACTCCCCAGGCACACTCTGACACTCCCAGGCACACCGCTGACACTCCCAGGCACACCGCTGACACTGCCAGGCACACCCCAGACACTCCCCAGGCACACCTCTGACACCTTGAGGCACACCTCGACACCCCTGGCACACCTCTGACACCAGGCACACCTCTACACTCACTGGTTTTTCCGAGACACTCAAAGGCATACCCCTCAGACACCCCAGGCACACCCCAGACACTCTCAGGCACATCTCTGACACTCCCACACGCCTGACACTCCCAGGCACACTCTGACACCCCAGGAACACCTGACACTACCCAGGCACACCGCTGACACTCCCAGGCACACCTCTGACACTCCCAGGAACACCTCCGACACCCCAGGCACACCTCTGACACTCCCAGGCACACCCCTGACACCCCAGGTGCACACCTCTGACACTCCCAGGCACACTGACACTCTGCACACCTCTGACACCCCAGGCACACCTCTGACACCCCAGGCACACCTCCTGACACCCCCAGGTACACCTCTGACACCCCAGGTACTCTCTGACACTCCCCAGGTAACCCTCTGACGCTCCCCAGGCACACCCCAACACCCCCACGCACACCTCTGACACTGCCAAGCACACCTCTGACACTCCCAGATACACCCAGACACCTGTTCTCCTGACACCCCAGGCACACCTGGCACCCCCAGGCACACCTGATATTCCAGCACACCTGATATTCCCAGGTACACCTTGACACCCCAGGCACACCCTGACACTCCCTGGTTCTCCCCTGACACTTGTACACCTCTGACACTCCCCAGGCACACCTGACACTCCCCAGGCACACCCCTGACACCCCAGGCACACCTCTGACACCCCAGGCACACACTCCACACTGGCACTCCACTGACACCTGGCACACCTCTGACACTCCCAGGCACACCTCTGACACCCCAGGCACACCTTGACACTCCCCTGGTCTCCCCCTGACACTCCCCAGGTACCTCAGACACTCCCCAGGCACACCCCAGACACCCCAGGCACATCTCTGACACTCTGCACCCCACACCCCAGGCACACTCTGACACCTGAGGCACTCCCAGACACCCCAGGCACACCCCTGACACTCCCAGGCACACCTCTGACACCCCAGGAACACCTCTGACACTCCAGGCACACCGACACCCCAGGCACACCCACTGACACTGCCAGGCACACCAGACACCCAGGCACACCTCAGACACTCCCCAGGCACAGCCTGACACACCCAGGCACACCTGACACAGGCACACCTCCGACACCCCAGGCACACCTCTGACACTCCCAGGCACACCTCTTACACTCCCTGGTTCTTCCCTGACACCAAAGGCATACCCCAGACACCCCTGCACACCCTCTGACACCTCAGGCACATCTCTGACACTCCCCAGACACACCTCTGACACCCCAGGCACACATCTGACACTCCCAGGCACACTGACACTCCCCAGGCACACCTCTGACACTCAGGCACACCCCAGACACTCACAGATACACCTCTGACATTCCCAGGTACTCATCTGACACTCCCAGGTACACCTCAGACACTTCCAGGTAAACCCTGACACTCCCCAGGCAAACCCCTGACACCCCAGGCACACCCCTGACACCCAGGCACCCCTGACACCCCAGGCACACCCAGACACCCCACACCCCAGACACCCCAGGCACACATCTGACCCACCCAGGCACACCTCTGACACCCCTGACACCCTTCAGAACACCACACACCTCTGACACTCCCAGGTACACCCTGACACTCCCAGGCACACCTCTGACACTCCCCAGCACACCTCTGTCACTCCCAGGTACACCTCTGACACTCCCAGTTACACCTCCCGACACTCCCAGTTACACGCCTGACACTCCCATTTACACCCCTGACACTCCCAGGCACACCCCGACACTCCCCAGGCACACCTCCACACCCAGGTACACCTCTGACACTACCAGGTACACCGCTGACACTCCCAGGCACACCTCTGACACTCTCAGGAACATCCTCCGACACTCCCAGGCACACCGCTGACACTCCCAGTCACACCTCCAACACTCCCAGTTACACCCCTGACACTTCCAGCCACACCCATGACACTCCCAGGCACACCCTGAAACCCAGGCACACCTCTTACACTCCAGGCACACCTCTGACACTCTCAGAACACTGACACTCCCAGGCACACTGGACACTCCCAGGTTCACCTCCGATACCCCAGGTACACCTCCGATAGTCCCAGGTACACCTCTGACACTCCCAGATACTCCTCTGACACTCCTGGTTCACCCTGACACTCCCCAGGCACACCCCTGACACTCCCCAGGCACACCCTGACACCCCAGGCACACCTCTGACACCCCAGGCACACCAATCACACCCAGGCACACCTCTGACACCTGAGGCACACCTCTGACACTCCCTTGCCCTCCTGACACCCCAGGCACTCCCCAGACACCCCAGGCACACCTCAGACACTCCCAGGCACATCTCTGACACCCCAGGCACACCTGACACCCCAGGCACACCTCCTGACACCTGAGGCACCCCCAGACACTCCCAGGCACACCTCTGACACTCCCCAGGCACACCTCTGACACTCCCAGGAACACCTCCACTCCCCAGGCACACCTCCGACACTCCAGGCACACCCTGACACTCCCCAGGCACACCCCTGACACCTCCCAGGCACACTCCTGACACTCCTGGCACACCTCTGACACCCCAGGCACACCCCTGACACTCCCAGGCACACCTCTGACACTCCCAGGCACACCCTCTGACACCCCAGGCACACCTCTGACACTCCCAGGCACACCGCTGACACCCCAGGCACACTGCTGACACTGCCAGGCACACCTCAGACACCCCCAGGCACACCTCTGACACCTGCTGCACACCTCCGACACCCTGGCACACCTCTGACACTCCCCAGGCACACACCTCTGACACTCACTGGTTTTCCTGAGACACCAAAGCATACCCCAGACACCCCAGGTACACCCCAGACACTCCCAGGTACATCTCCTGACACCCCAGTTACACCCCTGACACTCCCTGAGCCACACTCTGACACCCCAGGCACACCTCTGACACCACCAGGCACACCGCTGACACTCCCAGGTACACCTCTGACACCTCAGGAACACCTCCGACACTCCCAGGCACACCTCTGACACTCCCCAGGCACCCCTGACACTCCCAGTTCACACCTCTGACACACCTCTGACACCCCAGGCACACCTCTACACTCCAGGTACACCTCTGACACTCCTGAGAACACCTGACACTCCCAGGTACACCCTGACACTCCCAGGTACACCTCCGACACCCCAGGTACACCTCGACAGTCCCAGGTACACCTCTGACACTCCCAGATACCCTCTGACACTCCCTGGTTCACTCTGACACCCCCAGGCACACCCCTGACACTCCCAGGCACACCCCTGACACTCAGGTACACCCCTGACACCCCAGGCACACCAATCACACTCCCAGGCACACCTCTGACACTCCGGCACACCTCCTGACACTCCTGGTACTCCCCTGACACTCCCAGGTACACCTCTGACACTCCCAGGCACACCTCCAGACACTCCCAGGTACATCTCCTGACACTCCCAGGCACACCCCCAACCTCCCAGGTACACCCCTGACACTCCAGGCCACCCCAGACGCTCCAGGTACACCTCCCACCTCCCAGGCACACCTCGACACTCTCAGAACACCTCCGACACTCAGGCACACCTCCGACACTCCCAGGCACACCTCCTGACACTCCCAGGTACACCCCTGACCTCGGTACCTCTGACCTCCAGGTACACCTCTGACCTCCCAGGCACACCCTGACACTCCCAGGCACACCTCTGACACTCCCAGGTACACCTCTGACACTCCCAGGCACACCTCTGACACTCCCAGGCACACCGCTGACACTCCCAGGCACACCTCTGACACTGCCATGCACCTCAGACACTCCCAGGCACACCTCTGACACTCCAGGTACCTCCGACACTCCCCTGGTACCTCTGACACTCCCAGGCACACCTTTACACTCACTGGTTTTTCAGACACTCAAGGCATACCTCAGACACTCCCAGGCACATCTCCAGACACTCTCCAGGTACATCTCCCGGCTACTCCCAGGTACACCTCTGACACTCCCAGGTACACCTCTGACACTCCCAGGTACACCTCTGACACTCCCAGTTACACCTCCGACACTCCCAGTTACACGCCTGACACTCCCAGTTACACCTCTGACACTCCCAGGAACACCTCTGACACTACCAGGTACACCGCTGACACTCCCAGGTACACCTCTGACACTCTCAGGAAGACCTCCGACACTCCCAGGTACACCTCTGACACTCCCAGGTACCCCCCTGACACTCCCAGTTACACCTCTCACACCTCCCCAGGTACACCTCTGACACTCCCAGGTACACCTCTGACTCACCAGGTACCTCTGACACTCCCTGGTTCTCCCCTGACAATCCCAGGTACACCTCAGACACTCCCCAGGTACACACCTCCTAACACCCCAGGTACATCTCTACACTCCCAGGTACACCCCTGACACTCCCAGGTACACCTCCCTGACACTCCGAGGTACTCTGACACTCCAGGCACACCCCTGACACTCCAGGCACACCTCTGACACTCCCAGGACACCTCTGACACTCTCCCAGGTACACCGCTGACACTCCCAGGTACACCGCCGACACTGCCAGGTACACCTCCAGACACTGCCAGGTACACCTCAGACACCTCCAGGTACAGCTCTGACACTCCCATGCCTCTGATATTCCCAGGTACTCATCTGACACTCCCAGGTACACCTCAGACACTCCAGATACCTCCTGACACTCCCAGGTACACCTGACACTCCCAGGTACCCAGATACTCCCAGATACACCTAAGACATTCCCAGGTACTCATCTGACACTCCCAGGTACACCTCAGCACTTCAGGTAAACCCCTGACACTCCAGGTACACCCTGACACTCCCAGGTACACTCTGTACTCCCAGGTACACCTCAGACACTCCCAGGTACACCCCAGACACTCTCAGGCACCTTCTGACCTCCCAGGTACCTCCGACCTCCCAGGTACACCTCCCAGCACTCACAGGTACACCTCTTACACTCCCTGGTTCTTCCTGATACTCAAGGTATACCTCAGACACTCCCGGCACACCTCTGACCTCTCCAGGTACATCTCAGCCTCCCAGTTACCTCTGACACTCCCAGGTCACACATCTGACTCCAGGTACACCTCTGACCTCCCCAGGTACACCTCTGACACTCACAGGTACACCCCAGACACTCCACAGATACACCTCTGACATTCCCAGGTACTCATCTGACACTCAGGTACACCTCCAGACACTTCCAGGTAAACCCCTGACACTCCCCAGGTAAACCCCTGACACTCCCAGGTACACCCCTGACACTCCAGGTACACCTCTGACCTCCCAGGTACACCTCAGACACTCCCAGGTACACCCCAGACCTCCCCAGTGCACATCTCACCCACAGGTACACCTCTGACCCCAGGTACACCTCTGACACTCTCAGAACACCTCCGACACTCCCAGGTACACCTCCGACACTCTAGGCACCTCTGACACTCCCAGATACACCCCAACCTCCCAGTACACCTCTGACACTCCCAGGTACACCTCTGTCACTCCAGGTACACCTCTGACACTCCAGTACACCTCGACACTCCCAGTTACACCCTGACACCCCATTACACCCCTGACACTCCCAGGACACACCCCAGCCTCCCAGGTA
This sequence comes from Homarus americanus, assembly GCF_018991925.1. Lineage (NCBI taxonomy): Eukaryota > Metazoa > Arthropoda > Malacostraca > Decapoda > Nephropidae > Homarus > Homarus americanus. The sequence continues at coordinate 31,136 of NW_024712423.1, forward strand.
CCTCTTACACTCCCAGGTACACCTCTGTACCGGGTACACCGCTGACACTCCCAGGTACCTCTGACACTCTCCAGAACATCCTCCGACACTCCCAGGTACACCGCTGACACTCCCAGTCACACCTCCCTCTCTGTTACACCCCTCACCTCCCAGTTACACCCACTGACACTCCCAGGTACACCCTGAAACTCCCAGGTACCTCTTGCTCCCAGGTACACCTCCTGACACTCTCAGGAACACCTCTGACACTCCCAGGTACACCTCTGACACTCCCAGGTTCCTCCGATACCCCCAGGCACACCTCCCTAGTCCCAGGTACACCTCTGACACTCCCAGATACTCTCCACAGCCTCCTGGTTCACCTCTGACACTCCCAAGTTACCCCTGACACTCCCAGGTACACCCCGACCTCCCAGGTACCTCTGACCTCCCAGGGCACCAATCACACTCCCAGGCACACCTCTGACACTCCGAGTGCCTCTGACACTCTGGTTCTCCCCCTGACACTCCCAGGTACTCCTCAGACACTCCAGGTACACCTCCGACACTCCCAGGTATTTCTGACACTCCCAGGTACACCTGACCTCCCAGGTACCTCTGACATTCCCAGGTACTCCCCAGACACTCCCAGGTACACCTCCACAGCTCCCAGGTACACCTCTGACACTCTCAAGACACCTCCGACACTCCCAGGTACCTCCGACCTCCCAGATGCCTCTGACACTCCCAGGTACACCTGGCCTCCCAGGTACACCTCTGACACTCCCAGGTGCCACCTCTGACACTCTCCAGGTACACCCCTGACACTCCCAGGTACACCTCTGACACTCCCAGGTACACCTCTGACACTCCCAGGTACACCTCTGACACTCCCAGGTACACCCTGACACTCCCAGGTACACCGCTGACACTGCCAGGTACACCTCAGACACTCCCAGGTACACCTCTGACACTCCCAGGTACACCTCCGACACTCCCTGGTACACCTCTGACACTCCCAGGTACACCTCTTACACTCACTGGTTTTTCCAGAGACACTCAAAGGTATACCTCAGACACTCCCAGGTACATCTCAGACACTCTCAGGTACATCTCTGACACTCCCAGGTACACCTCTGACACTCCCAGGTACCTCTGACCTCCCAGGTACACCTGAGCCTCCCAGTTACACCTCCGACACTCCCAGTTACACGCCTGACACTCCCAGTTACACCTCTGACACTCCCAGGAACACCTCTGACACTACCAGGTACACCCGCTGCCTCCCAGGTACACCTCCACACTCTCAGGAAGACCTCCGACACTCCCGGGTCCCCTCTGACCTCCCAGGTACCCTGACACTCCCAGTTACACCTCTCTCACACCTCCCAGTACACCTCTCACACTCCCAGGTACCTCGACCTCCCAGGTACACCTCCCAGCACTCCCAGGTACACCCCTGACACCCCAGGTACACCTCTGACACCCCAGGTATCCTCTGACCTCCAGGTGCCCTCTGACACTCCCAGGTACACCTCTGTGCCCCAAGTGCACACCTGACACTGCCAGGTACACCTCTGACACTCCCAGATACACCTGTGACCTCCCAGGTACTTCTCCGACACTCCCAGGTACACCTCTGGCACTCCCAGGTACACCTCCGTGTTCCCAGGTACACCTCCGATACTCCCAGGTACACCTTTGACACTCCAGGTACACCTCTGACACTCCCTGGTTCTCCCCTGTCACTCCCAGGTACACCTCCGACACTCCAGGTACACCTCTGACACTCCCAGGTACACCCCCGACCTCCAGGTACACCTCCTGGCCTCCCAGGTACACCTGTCCTCCCAGGTGCACCTCCCAGCCTCCCAGTTACCTCCGACACTCCCAGTTACACTGGCTCCCAGTTACACCCTGACCTCCCAGGTACACCCCCAACCTCCCAGGTACACCTCTTACACTCCCAGGTACACCTCTGACACTACCAGGTACTGGCACTCCCAGGTACACCTCTGACACTCTCAGGAACATCCTCCCGTCTCCCAGGTACCCTGACCTCCCAGTTACACCTCCAACCTCCCAGTTACACCCCTGACACTCCCAGTTACACCCCTGACCACTCAGGTACACTGAGCCTCCCAGGTACACCTCTGACACTCAGGAACACCTCCGACACTCCCAGGTGCACCTCTGACACTCCCAGATGACTCCTCCGACCTCCCTGGTTCACCTCTGACCTCCCAGGTACACCCCTGACTCCCAGGTACACCCCTGACACTCCCAGGTACACCTCTGACCTCCCAGGTACACTTCTGACACTCCCAGGTACCTCTGACACTCCGGGTACCTCTGACACTCCTGGTTCTCCCCGACCTCCCAGGTACTCCTCAGACACTCCCAGGTACACCTCAGACACTCCCAGGTACATCTCTGACCTCCCAGGTACACCCCCGAGCACTCCCAGGTACACCACCTCTGACACTCGAGTGCTCCCCAGACACTCCCAGGTACACCTCTGGCCTCCCAGGTACACCTCTGACACTCTCAGGGACACCTCCGACCTCCCAGGTACACCTCGACACTCCCAGGTACACCTCTGACACTCCCAGGTACACCCCTGACACTCCCAGGTACACCTCTGACCTCCCAGGTACACCTCGACAATCCCAGGTACACCTCTGACACTCCCGGTTACCTCCGACCTCCCGGTTACACGCCTGACACTCCCAGTTACCTACCACTCCCAGGTACACCCCTGACACTCCCAGACTACCTCACACTCCCAGTACACCTCTTACCTCCCAGGGCACCTGTGACACTCCCAGGTACATCTCCGACCTCCCAGGTACACCTCTGGCACTCCCAGGTACCCCTCCGATATTCAGGTGCCTCCGATACTCCCAGGCATGCCTTTGACACTCCCAGGTACTCCACCCCAGCCTCCCTGGTACACGTCCCCAGCCTCCCAGGTACACCTCTGGCTCCCAGGTACACCTTGACCTCCTGTTTCTCCCCTGGCCTCCCAGGTACTCCTCAGACCTCCCAGATACACCTCCAGACACTCCCAGGTACATCTCTGACACTAACAGGTACACCTCTGACACTCCCAGGTACACCTCTGACACTCCAGGTAAACCCAAACCTCCCTGTTACACCTCTGATATTCCCAGATACTCATCTGACTCTCCCAGGTACACGTCAGACCTCCCAGGTACACCCTGGCCTCCCCAGGTACACCCTGACCTCCCAGGTACACCTCTGACCTCCGGTACTCCCCAGACACTCCCAGGTACACCCCCAGCCTCCCAGGTACCCCCTGACACTCCCAGGTACACCTCTTACTCCCAGTACACCTCTTACACTCCCAGGTACACCTCTGACACTCCCAGGTACCTCTGACCTCCCAGGTACACCTCCTGACACCCCAGGTACACATCTGGCCTCCCAGGTACTCCTGACCTCCCTGGTACACCTCTGACACTCCCAGGTACACCTCCCAACCTCCCAGTACACCGGCCTCCCTGGTTCTCCCCTGACACTCCCAGGTACACCTCTTACTCCCTGGTTTCTTCCCTGACACTCAAGGTATGCCTCCAACACTCCCCAGTACCTCAGACACTCTCCAGGTACATCTCTGACCTCCCAGTTACACCTCTGACACTCCCAGGTACATGCTGACACTCCAGGTACACCTCTGACACTCTCCAGGAACACCTCCGACACTCCCAGGTACACCTCCGACACTCCCAGGTACCTCTGACACTCCCAGGTACACCCTGACACTCCCAGGTACACCTCTGCCTCCCAGGTACACCTCCTGACACTCTCAGTACACTCCAGACACTCACAGATACCTCTGACATTCCCAGGTACTCATCTGACACTCCCAGGTACACGTCAGACACTTCCAGGTAAACCCTGACACTCCCACCTCTCTTACACTTCAGGTACCGCCCCAACACTTCAGGTAAACCCTGACACTCCCAGGCACACATGACACTCCCAGGTACACCTCTGACACTCCCAGTTACACCTCCACACTCCCAGTTACACCCCTGACCTCCCATTACACCCCTGACACTCCCAGGTACACCCCTGGCCTCCCAGGTACACCTCTTACACTGGTACCACTGAGCACTCCCAGGTACACCCTGGCCTCCCAGTTGCCTCCAACACTCCAGTTACCCCTGACACTCCCAGTTACACCCCTGACACTCCCAGGTACACCCTGAGCCTCCCAGGTACACCTCTTACTCCCAGGTACACCTCTGACACTCTCAGGAACACCTCCGACACTCCCAGGTACCTCAGACACTCCCAGGTTCACCTCCCGATACCCCTAGGTACACCTCCGATAGTCCCAGGTACACCTCCTGACACTCCCAGATACTCCTCCGGCCTCCCTGGTTCACCTCTGGCCTCCCAGGTACACCCCTGACCTCCCAGGTACCTCCCTGACCTCCCAGGTACCTCTGACACTCCCAGGTACCCCCCAGCACTCCCAGGTACCTCTGACACTCCGAGGTACACCTCTGACACTCCTTGTTCTCCTGACACTCCCAGGTGCTCCTCAGACACTCCCAGGTACACCTCAGACACTCCAGGTACATCTCTGACCTCCCAGGTACACCCCTGACACTCCCAGGTACACCTCTGACTCTCCGAGGTAACTCTGACACTCAGGTACACCTCTGACACTCCCAGGTGCACCTCTCTGACACTCTCAGGAACACCTCCGACACTCCCAGGTACACCTCCGACCTCCCAGGTACACCTCTGACACTCCCAGGTACACCCCTGACACTCCCAGGTACACCTCTGACACTCCCAGGTACCCCATCTGACACTACCAGGACACCGCTGACACTCCCAGTCACCTCCAGCACTCCCAGTTACCCCTGACACTCCCAGTTTACCCATGACCTCCCAGGTACACCCTGGACTCCCAGGTACACCTCACCTCCCAGGTACACCTCTGACCTCTCAGGACCTCAGACACTCCCAGGTACACCTCAGACACTCCCAGGTTCACCCCGAAACCAGTACTCCCGATAGTCCCAGGCACACCTCTGACACTCCCAATACTCCTCTGACCTCCTGGTTTACCTCTGACCTCCCAGGTACACCCCTGACTCCCAGGTACACCCCTGACACACCCAGGTGCCTCTGACACTCCCAGGTACACCAATCCACACTCCCAGGTACCTCTGACACTCCGGTACCTCTGACACTCCTGGTTCTCCCCTGACCTCCCAGGTACTCCTCAGACACTCCCAGGTACCTCAGACACTCCCAGGTACATTTCTGACCTCCCAGGTACACCCCAACACTCCCAGGTACACCTCCTGACACTCCGGTACTCCCCAGACACTCCCAGGTACACCTCTGACCTCCCAGGTACACCTCCCAGCCTCTCAGAACACCTCCGACATTCCCAGGTACACCTCCGACACTCCCAGGTACCTCTGACCTCCCAGGTACCCCTGACACTCCCAGGTACCTCTGACACTCCCAGGTACCTCTGACCTCCAGGTACACCTGACACTCCCAGGTACACCTCACCGACCTCCCAGGTACACCTCCCCAGCCTCCCAGGTACACCTCTGACACTCCCAGGTACACCGCCCCATGTGCTCCCAGGTACACCGCTGACCTGCCAGGTACACCTCAGACACTCCCAGGTACACCTCTGACACTCCAGGGTACACCTCCGACACTCCCTGGTACACCTCTGACACTCCCAGGTACCTCTTACACCTCACTGGTTTTTCCAGAGACACTCAAAGGTATACCTCAGACACTCCCAGGTACATCTCAAACACTCCCAGGTACATCTCTGACACTCCCAGGTACACCTGCTGCTCCCAGGTACACCTCTGACACTCCCAGGTACACCTCTGACCTCCCAGTTACACCTCCGGCACTCCCAGTTACACGCCCCAACCTCCCAGTTACCTCTGACACTCCCAGAACACCTCTGACACTACCAGGTACCGCCCAACACTCCCAGGTACACCTCTGACACTCTCCAAGAGACCTCCATTACTCCCAGGTACACCTCTGTCACTCCCAGGTACACCTCTGACACTCCCAGTTACACCTCCGAGCACTCCCAGTTACACGCCTGGCACTCCCAGTTACACCCCTGACACTCCAGGTACACCCCTGACACTCCCAGGTACACCTCTTACACTCCCCAGTACCTCTTACACTCCCAGGTACACCTGTGACACTCCAGGACATCTCCGACACTCCCAGGTACCTCTGGCACTCCCAGGTGCCCTCCGATATTAGGTACACCTCCGATACTCCCAGGTATACCTTTGACACTCCCAGGTACTCCACTGACACTCCCTGGTACACGTCTGACCTCCGGTACACCTCTGACCTCCCAGGTACACCTTTGACACTCCTGTTTCTCCCCTGACACTCCCAGGTACTCCTCAGACACTCAGGTACACCTCAGACACCTCCCAGGTACACTCTCTGACACCTAGGTACACCTCTGACCTCCCAGGTACCTCTGACACTCAGGTAAACCCCAAACACTCCCTGTTACACCTCTGATATTCCCAGATACTCATCTGACACTCCCAGGTACACGTCAGACACTCCCAGGTACACCCCTGACACTCCCAGGTACACCCCTGACACTCCCAGGTACCTCTGACACTCCGGTACTCCCAGACACTCCCAGGTACACCCCCTGACACTCCAGGTACACCCCTGACCTCCCAGGTACACCTCTTACACTCCCAGGTACACCTCTGACACTCTTCAGAACACCTCCGACACTCCCAGGTACACCTCAGACACTCCCAGGTTCACCTCCGATACACCCAGGTACCTCCGATAGTCCCAGGTCACACCTCTCACCTCCCAGATACTCCTCCGACACTCCCTGGTTCACCTCTAACACTCCCAGGTTCACCCATGGCCTCCCAGGTACACCCCTGACACTCCCAGGTACACCTCTGACACTCCAGGTACACCTCCTGACCTCCCAGCACCTCCTGACACCCGAGGTACACCTCTGAGACCTCTGGTTCTCCCCTGACACTCCCAGTGCTCCTCAGACACTCCAGGTACCTCAGACACTCCCAGGTACATCTCTGACACTCCCAGGTACACCTCTGACACTCCCAGGTACACCTCAGCTTCCCAGGTACCTCTGACACTCCCAGGTACACCTCCTGACACTCCCAGGCACCTCAAACTCCCAGGTACACCTCTGACACTCAGGTACCTCTGTCACTCCCAGGTACCTCTGACCTCCCAGTTACACCTCCCGACACTCCCAGTTACACGCCTGACACTCCCAGTTACACCCCAACTCCCAGGTACACCCCTGACACTCCCAGGTACACCTCTCTTACCTCCCAGGTATACCTCTGCTACTGGGTACACTCCCAGGTACACCTCTGACACTCTCAGGAACATCCTCGGATACTCCCAGGTACACCATGACACTCCCATTTACACCTCACTCCCAGTTACACCCCTGACTCCCAGTTACACCCCTGACACTCCGTTACCCCTGACACTCCCAGGTACCTCTGACACTCTCAGGAACACCTCCGACACTCCCAGGTACACCTCTGACCTCCCAGATACTCCTCCCGGCCTCCCTGGTTCACCTCTGACACTCCCAGGTACACCCCAACCTCCCAGTACAGCACTCCCAAATCCTCTGACACTCCAGGTACAGCCTCCCAGGTCCTCTGACACTCCCGGTACCTCTGACCTCCTGGTTCTCCCCTGACCTCCAGGTACTCCTCAGACACTCCCAGGTACACCTCAGACACTCCCAGGCATCTCGCTCCAGGTCACCTCTGACACTCCCAGGTACACCTCCAAACACTCCCAGGTACACCTCTGACCTCCCAGGTACCTCTGTCCTCCCAGGTACCTCTGACACTCCCAGTTACACCTCCGGCACTCCCAGTTACACGCCTGACACTCCCAGTTACACGCCTGACACTCCCAGTTACACCTGACACTCCCAGGTAAACCCTGACACTCCCAGATCCCTCTTACACTCCCAGGTATGCCTCTGACACTCAGGTACCTGCCCCTGACTCCCAGGTACACCTCTGACACTCTCCAGGAACATCCTCCGGCCTCCAGGTACCTTGACACTCCCAGTTACACCTCACACTCCCAGTTACACACCCTGACACTCCCAGTTACACCTGACACTCCCAGGTACACCCAGCACTCCCAGGTACACCTCGACACTCTCAGGAACACCTCGACCTCCCAGGTACACCTCCCCAGCCTCCCAGATACTCCTCCGACCTCCCTGGTTCACCTCTGACCTCCCAGGTACACCCCTGACACTCCCAGGTACACCCCTGACACTCCCAGGTACACCTCTGACACTCCCAGGTACCTTCTGACACTCCCAGGTACACCTCTGACACTCCCGGTACACCTCTGACACTCCCTGGTTCTCCCCTGCTCCCAGTGACTCCTCAGACACTCCCAGGTACACCTCAGACACTCCCAGGTACATCTCTGACACTCCCAGGTACCCTTGACCTCCCAGGTACACCTCTGACACTCCGAGGTGCTCCCCAGACACTCCCAGGTACACCTCTGACACTCCCAGGTACACCTCTGACACTCAGGAACACCTCCGACCTCCCAGGTACACCTCCGACCTCCCAGGTACACCTCTGACACTCCCAGGTACACCCCTGACACTCCCAGGTACCTCCTGACCTCCCAGGTACCTCTGAGCTCCCAGGTACACCTCTGACACTCCCAGTTACACCTCCGACACTCCCAGTTACACGCCTGACACTCCCAGTTACACCTGACACTCCCAGGTACACCCCTGACACTCCCAGGTACCTCTTTTGCTCCCAATTACACCTCTTACACTCCCAGGTACACCTGTGACACTCCCAGGTACATCTCCGACCTCCCAGGTACACCTCTGACACTCCCAGGTGCAACTCTGACACTCCCAGGTACACCTCAGACACTCACAGGCACACCTCTGACACTCCCAGGTACACCTCAGACACTCACAGGTACACCTCTCACACTCCCAGGTACACATCTGACACTCCCTGGTACACCACTGACACTCCCAGGTTCACCTCTTACACTCTCTGGTTCTCCTCTGACACTCCCAGGTACACCTCAGACACTCTCAGGTACACCTTAGACCTTACCAGGTACACCTCTGACACTCGCAGGTACATCTCTGACACTCCCAGGTACACCCCTGACACTCCTAGGTACACCTCTAACACTCCCAGGTGCTCCTCTGACACTCCCTGTTACACACCTGACACTCCTAGGTACACCTCATACACTCCCAAGTACACCTCAGACATTCCCACTTACACCTCTGACACTCGCAGGTACACCGCTGACACTCCTAGGTACACCGCTGACACTCCCAGGTACACCGCTGACACTCCCAGGTACACCTCTGACACTTCCAGGTACATCTCTGACACTCCCAGGTACACCCCTGACACTCCCAGGTACACCTCATACACTCCCAGGTACACCTCAGACATTCCCTGTTACACCTCTGACACTCCCAGGTACACCACTGACACTCACAGGTACACCTCTGGCACTCCCTGGTACATCATTGATACTCCCAGGTACAACACTTACACTCCCAGGTACTCCTCAGACACTCCCAGGTACACCTCAGATACTGCCAGGTACTCCTCAGATACTCCCAAAAACACCCCTGACACTCCAAGGTACACCTTTGATACTCCCAGGTATACCTCTGACACTCCCAGGTACACCGCTGACACTTCCAGGTACACCTCTGACACTGCCAGGTACACCTCTGACACTCCATGTACACCTCAGACACTCCCAGGTACACCTTAGACACTCCCAGGTACACCTCAGACAATCCCAGGTACACCACTGACACTCCCAGGTACACCCCTGACACTCCCAGGTACTCCTGACACTCCCAGGTACACCTCTGACATTCCCAGTGACACCTCCGACACTCCCAGTTACCCCTGACACTCCCAGGTACACCCCTGACACTCCCAGGTACACCTCTGACACTCCCAGGTACACCTCTGACACTCCCACATACACCTCTGACACTCCCAGGTACACCAATCACACTCCCAAGTACAACTCTGACACTCCCAGGTACACCACTGACACTACCAGGTACACCTCTGACACTCCCAGGTACTCCTTTGACGCTGCCAGGTACTCCTCCGACACTCCCAGGAACACCTCTGACACTCCCAGGTACACCAATGACACTCCCAGGTACACCTCTCACACTTCCAGGTACACCTCTGACACTCCCAGGTACACCTCTGACACTCCTACGTACACCTCTGACTCTCTCAGGAACACCTCTGACACTCCCAGGTACACCTCTGACACTCCCAGGTACAACCCTGACACTTCCAGGTACACCCCTGACACTTCCAGGTACACCTCTGACACTTCCAGGTACACCTCTCACACTCCCAGGTACACCAATGACACTCCCAGGTACACTACTGACACTCCCTGGTACACCTCTGACACTCCCAGGCACACCTTTGACACTCCCTGGTACACCTCTGACACTCTCAGGAATACCTCTGACACTCCCAGGTACACCTCTGACACTCCCAGGTACACCTCTGACACTCCCAGGTACACCTATCACACTCCCAGGTACACCTCTGACACTCCCAGCTATTCCACTGACACTTCCAGATACACCTCTGACCACTCCCTGGTACACCTCTGACATGCCAGGTACACCAATGACACACTCAGGTACACCTCTGATACTTCCAGGTACACCCTTGCCACTTCCAGGTACACCAATGATACTCCCAGGTACACCGCTGACACTCCCAGGTACACCGCTGACACTGCCAGGTACACCTCAGACACTCCCAGGTAAAGCTCAGACACTCCCAGTAACACCTCAGACACTCCCAGGTGCACCTGTGACACTCCCAAGTGCACCTCTGACACTCCCAGGCACACCTCTGACACTCCCAGGTACACCTCTGACACTCTCAGGAATACCTCTGACACTCCCAGGTACACTTCTGACACTCCCAGGTACACGTCCGATACTCCCAGGTACTCCTCTGACACTCCCTGGTACACCTCTGACACTCCAAGGTACACCTCTGACACTCCAAGGTACACCGCTGACACTCCCAGGTACACCGCTGACACTGCCAGATACACCTCTGACACTCCATGTACACCTCAGACACTTCCAGGTACACCTCAGACACTCCCAGGTACACCTCAGACACTCCCAGGTACACCACTGACACTCCCAGATACACCGCTGTCACTCCCAGTTACACCCCTGACACTCCCAGTTACACCCCTGACACTCCCAGGTACACCTCTGACAATCCCCTCTGTTGACACTCCCAGGTGCCCTCTGACGCTCCCAGTGCCTCCTAACACCCCCCAAGTACTGCACCTCTGACACTGCAAGTACACCTCTGACACTCTCCCAAGACCACACCTGTGACACTCCCAGCTACTTCTCCACGACCTCCCAGGTACACCTGGCACTCCCAGGTACCTCCGATATTCCCAGGTACCTCCGATACTCCCAGGTACACCTTTGACACTCCAGGTACCTCTAGAAACTCCCTGGTGCACCTCTGACCTCCCAGGTACACCTCAGCCTCCCATGTACACCTTTGACACTCTGTTTCTCCCCTGACACTCCCAGGTACTCCTCCAGACACTCCAGTACACCTCAGGCTCCCAGGTGCATCTCTGACACTCCAGGTACACCCCCTGACACTCCCAGGTACACCTCCTGACACACTCGAGGGTGCTCCCCCAAGCTTGCTCCCCAGGTACACCCTGACCTCCCAGGTACACCTCTGACACTCCCAGGGCCTCTGAGCACTCCCAGGGTACACCGCTGACACTCCCAGGTGCCCCCACTGACACTGCCAGGTACACCTCCAGATACTGCCAGTACACTTCAGACACTCCCAGGTACAGGCTCTGTGCAGGTACACCTCTGACGCCTCCAGGTACCTCCGACACTCCCGTTACACCTCTGACACTCACAGGTACACCTCTTACACTCCCTGGTTCTTCCCTGATACTCAAGGTATACCTCAGATACTCCCCAGTACACCTCTGACACTCCTCAGGTACATCTCTGACACTCTCCCAGTTACACCTCTGACCTCCCAGGTACATCCCAGGCACTCCCAGGTACACCCCTCCTGGCCTCCCAGGTACACCTCTGACACTCTGGGTACACCCCAGACACTCCCACCAGGTACACATCCTGACCCACCCAGGTACACCTCTGACACTCCCAGGTACACCTCTGACACTCTCAGAACACCTCCGACACTCCCAGGTACACCTCCGACACTCCTGGGTACCTCGACACTCCCAGATACACCCTGACACTCCCAGGTACCTCAGGCTTGCTTCCAGGTAAACCCCTGACACTCCCAAGGTACACCCCTGGCTTGCTCCCAGGTGATACACCCCTGACACTCCCAGGTACACCTCTGACTTGCTCCCAGTACCTCAGGCCTCCAGAGTACACCCAAACCTCCCAGGTACACATCTGACCCACCAGGTACCTCTGACACTCCCAGGTACACCTCTGACACTCAGAACACCTCCGGCACTCCCAGGTACCTCCGACACTCCCTAAGTACACCTCTGGCCTCCCAGATACCCCAACCTCCCAAGTACCTCAACACTCCCAGTACCTCTGTCCTCCCAGGTACACCTCTGACACTCCCAGTTACACCTCCACACTCCCAGTTACATACAACATCATTTACACCCTGTGCTCCCAGGTACACTGGCACTCCCAGGTACCTCTTACTGCTCCCAGGTACACCTCTGACACTACCAGGTACACCGCCCCAACCTCCCAGGTACACCTCTGACACTCTCAGGAACATCCTCCGACACTCCCAGGTGCACGCTGACCTCCCAGTCACACCTCCAGCCTCCCAGTTACACCCCTGGCCTCCAGTTACACCCCAGCACTCCAGGTACCTGACTCCCAGGTACCTCTTACACTCCCAGGTACACCTCTGACACTCTCAGGAACACCTCAGACACTCCCAGGCCTCAGACACTCCAAGTTCTGCCTCGTACCCCAGGTACACCTCCGATAGTCCCAGGTACACCTCTGACTCCCAGATACTCTCCTGACACTCCCTGGTTCACCTCCCAGCACTCCCAGGTACACCCTGACACTCCCAGGTACACCCTGGCCTCCCAGGTACACCTCCTGACACTCCCAGGTACACCATCACCTCCCAGGCACCTCCTGACACTCCCAGGTACACCTCTGACACTCCTGGTTCTCCCCTGACCTCCCAGGTGCTCCTCCAGACACTCCCAGGTACCTCAGACACTCCCGTACATTTCTGACACTCCCAGGTACACCCCTGACCTCCCAGGTACACCTCTGACACTCCGGTACTCCCCAGACACTCCCAGGTACACCTCTGACACTCCCGTTGCACCTCCTGACACTCTCAGGGCACCTCGACCTCCCAGGTACCTCCGGCACTCCGGTACCTCCCAGCACTCCCAGGCACACCTGACACTCCCAGGTACACCTCTGGCCTCCCAGGTACACCTCTGACACTCCCAGGTACACCCCTGACACTCCCAGGTACCTCTGGCCTCCCAGGTACCTCTGACACTCCCAGGTACACCTCAGACACTCCCAGGTACACCATGACACTCCCAGGTACACCCGCCCCGGCCTGCCAGGTACACCTCAGACACTCCCAGGTACACCTCTGACCTCCAAGGTACACCTCCGACACTCCCTGGTACCTCTGGCCTCCCAGGTACACCTCTTACACTCCCTGGTTTTCCAGGAACACTCAAGGTATGCCTCAGACACTCCCAGTACATCTCTGACACTCTCCGTGCATCTCACACCTCCCAGGTACCTCTGACCTCCCAGGTACACCTCTGGCCTCCCAGGTACCCTCTGACCTCCCAGGTACACCTCCAAGCCTCCCAGTACACTGGCTGCTCCCAGTGCCTCCCAGCACTCCCAGGTACACCTCTGTACTACAGGTACACCGCCCAACCTCCCAGGTACACCTCTGACACTCTCAAGCCTCCCGGCTCCCAGGTACCTCTGGCCTCCCAGGTACACCTCTGACCTCCCAGGTACACCTCCGGCACTCCCAGTTACACGCCTGACCTCCCAGTTACACCCCAACCTCCCAGGTACACCCCTGACACTCCCAGGTACACCTCTTACACTCCCAGTTACACCTCTGACACTCCCAGGTACACCTCTGACACTCCCAGGTACATCTCCGACACTCCCAGGTACACCTCTGGCCTCCCCAGTACCCCTCCGATATTCCCAGGTACACCTCCGATACTCCCAGGTATACCTCTGACACTCCCAGGGCCTCCACTGACACTCCCTGGTACACGTCCTGACCTCCCAGGTACACCTCTGACACTCCCAGGTACACCTTGACCTCCGTGTTTCTCCCCAACCTCCCAGGTACTCCTCAAACCTCCCAGGTACACCCTCAGACACTCCCAGGTACATCTCTGACACTGCTGGTACACCTCTGACCTCCCAGGTACACCTCTGACACTCCCAGGTAAACCTAAACACTCCTGTTACCTCTGAATTCCCAGATACTCATCTGTGCTCCCAGGTACACGTCAGACACTCCCAGGTACACCCCTGACACTCCCAGGTACACCCCTGACACTCCCAGGTACACCTCTGACACTCCCAGGTACACCCCAGACACTCCCAGGTACACCCCTGATGCTCCCAGGTACACCTCTGACACTCAGGGTGCTCCCAGACCTCCCAGGTACACCCCTGACCTTCCCAGGTACACCTCTGACACTCCCAGGAACATCTGACACTCCCAGGTGCACCTCTGACACTCCCAGGTACACCTCTGACACTCCCAGGTACACCTCGGACACTGCCAGGTACACCTCCAGACACTCCCAGGTACACCTCTGACACTCCCAGGTACCTCTGACACTCCCAGGTACTCATCTGGCCTCCCAGGTACACCTCGGACCTCCCAGATACACCTCTGACCTCCCAGGTACACCTCTGACCTCCCAGGTACACCCCAGATACTCCCAGATACACCTAAGACATTCCAGGTACTCATCTGACACTCCAGGTACACCTCAGACACTTCCAGGTAAACCCCTGACACTCCCAGGTACACCCCTGACACTCCCAGGTACCTCTGCTGCTCCCAGGTACCTCAGACACTCCCGTGCACCCCCAGACACTCCCAGGTACACATCTGACCCTCCCAGGTACACCTCTGACACTCCCAGGTACACCTCTGACACTCTCAGGAACACCTCCGACACTCCCAGGTACACCTCCGACACTCCCAGGTACACCTCTGACACTCCCAGGTACACCCCTGACACTCCCAGGTACACCTCTGACACTCCCAGGTACACCTCTGACACTCCCAGGTACACCTCTGACACTCCCAGTTACACCTCCGACACTCCCAGTTACACGCCTGACACTCCCAGTTACACTGACACTCCCAGGTACACCCCTGACACTCCCAGGTACACCTCTCTTACACTCCCAGGTACACCTCTGACACTACCAGGTACACCGCTGACACTCCCAGGTACACCTCTGACACTCTAGGGAACATCCTCCGTCTCCCAGGTACACCGCCCTGACCTCCCAGTTACACCTCCAACACTCCCAGTTACACCCCTGACACTCCCAAGAGCAATACGTAACTTC
>NW_024712424.1:0-76056 GCF_018991925.1 Homarus americanus
TTATACAACAACACTCCATAGAAGTAATCCTTCATACAAGCTCTGTTAGAAAGTTAATTCATCTTACCACAGAGTTACACAACAACACCCCATAGATGTAATCCTTCGTACAAGCTCTGTGAGAATGTTACTTCATCTTACCACAAAGTTATACAACAACAACTCCATAGATGTAATCCTTCATACACGCTCTGTGAGAATGTTACTTCATCTAATCAAAGCAAGTTATACAAACAACACCCCATAGATGTAATCCTTCATACAAGCCCTGTGGGGAATGTTACTTCATCTTACCTCAGAGTTATCAAACAACACCTCATAGATGTAATCCTTCATACAAGCTCTGTGAGAATGTTGCTTCATCTTACCACAGAATTATACAACAACACCTCATAGATGTAATCCTTCATACAAGCTCTTTGAGAATGTTACTTCATCTTACCACATAGTTATACAACAACACTCCATAGATGTAATCCTTCATACACGCTCTGTGAGAATGTTACTTCATCTTACCACATAGTTATACAACAACACCCCATAGATGTAATCCTTTTTTCAAGCTCTGTGAGAATGTTACTTCATCTTACCACAGAGTTATACAACAACATTCCATAGAAGTAATCCTTCATACAAGCTCTGTGAGAATGTTAATTCATCTTACCACAGAGTCATACAACAACACCCTATAGACGTAATCGTTCATACAAGCTCTGTGAGAATGTTACTCCATCTCACCACAGAGTTATAAAACAACACTCCATAGATGTAATCCTTCTTACAAGCTCTGTGAGAATGTTACTTCATCTTATCAAAGCGTTATACAACAACACCCCATAGATGTAAGCCTTCATACAAGCTCTGTGGGAATGTTACTTCATCTTACCACAGTTATACAAAAAATCATCATAGATGTAATCCTTCATACAAGCTCTGAGAGAATGTTACTTCATCTTACCACAGAGTTAACAACAACACCCCATAGAAGTAATCCTTCTTACAAGCTCGGTGAGAATGTTACTTCATCTTATTAAAGCGTTATACAACAACACCCCATTGATGTAATCCTTCATACAAGCTCTGTGAGAATGTTACTTCATCTTACCACAGAGTTATACAACAACACTCCTTAGATGTAATCCTTCATACAAGCTCTGTGAGACCTTTAATTCATCTTACCACTGAGTTATACAACAAATCCCCATAGATGTAATCCTTCATATACTGTAAGCTCTGTGAGAATGTTACTTCATCTTACCACAAAGTTATACAACAACACTCCATAGATGTAATCCTTCATACACGCTCTGTGAGAATGTTACTTCATCTTACCACATTGCTATACAACAACACCCCATAGATGTAATCCTTCTTCCAAACTCTGTGAGAATGTTACTTCATCTTACCACACATAGTTGGCGTACAACAACACCCCATAGATGTAATCCTTCTTACAAACTCTGTGAGAATGATACTTCATCTTACCACAGAGTTATACAACAACACTCCATAAAAGTAATCCTAATTACAAGCTCTGTGAGAATATTACTTCATCTTGTCAAAGCGTTATACAACACCCCATAGATGTAATCCTTCATACAAGCTCTGTGGGAATGTTAGTTCATCTTACCACAGAGTTATACAACAACACCTCATTGATGTAATCTGTCATACAAGCTCTGTGAGAATGTTACTTCATCTTACCACAGAGTTATACAACAACACCCCATAGATGTAATCCTTCTTACAAGCTCTGTGAGAATGTTACTTCATCTTACCACATACTTATACAACAACACCCCATAGATGTAATCCTTCTAACAAGCTCTGTGAGAATGTTACTTCTTCTTATCAAAGCATTATACAACAACACCCCATAGATGTAATCCTTCACACAAGCTCTGTGAGAATGTTACTTCATCTTACCAGAGAGATATACAACAACACCATATAGATGTAATCTGTCGTACAAGCTCTGTGAGAATGTAACTTCATCTTACCACAGAGTTATACAACAACACTCCATAGAAGTAATCCTTCATACAAGCTCTGGGAGAATGTTAATTCATCTTACCACAGAGTTATACAACAACACCCCATAGATGTAATCCTTCTTACAAGCTCTGTGAGAATGGTACTTAATCTTAATACATAGTTATACAACAAAACCCCATAGATGTAATTTTTCTTACAAGCTCTGTGAGAATGTTACTTCATCTAATCAAAGCGTTATACAACAACACCCCATAGATGTAATCCTTCATACAAGCCCTGTGGGAATGTTACTTCATCTTACCTCAGAGTTATCAAACAACACCTCATAGATGTAATCTGTCATACAAGCTCTGTGAGAATGTTACTTCATCTTACCACAGAGTTATACAACAACACCCCATAGATGTAATCCTTCTTACAAGCTCTGTGAGAATGATACTTCATCTTATCAAAGTGTTATACAACATCACCCCATAGATGTAATCCTTCATACAAGCTCTGTGAGAATGTTACTTCATATTACCAGAGAGTTATACAACAACACCTTATAGATGTAATCTGTCATACAAGCTCCGTGAGAATGTTACATCATCTTACCACAGATTTATACAACAACACTCCATGGAAGTATTCCTTCATACAAGCTCTGTGAGAATGTTAATTCATCTTACCACAGAGTTATACAACAACACCCCATAGATGTAATCCTTCATACAAGCTCTGTGAGAATGTACCCTCATCTTACCACAAAGTTATACAACAACACACCATAGATGTAATCCTTCTTACAAGCTCTGTGAGAATGTTAGTTCATCTTAATACATAGTTATACAACAACAACCGATAGATGTAATCCTTCTTATAATCTCTGTGAGAATGTTACTTCATCTTATCACAGCGTTATACAACAACACCCCATAGATGTAATCCTTCATACAACCTCTGTGAGAATATTACTTCATCTTACCACACAGTTATACAACAACACCCCATAGATGTAATCCTTCTTACAAGCTCTGTGAGAATGTTACTTCATCTTATCAAAGCGTTATACAACAACACCCCATAGATGTAATCCTTCATACAAGCTCTGTGAGAATATTACTTCGTCTTACCTCAAGTTGTACAACAACACCTCATAGATATAATCTGTCCTTGGCTCTGCTTGAAAATGTTGCTTGTCTACTCAGCTTTTATATGTGTAATCCTTGTTCTGCAATCTTGCTTGTCTTGAGAGATTCTCCTTTTATCGATGCAATCATCGCCTGGCTCTGAGAATGTTCATCACCCATGAGTTATGCAACAACACTCCTGGTGTAATCCTTCATGTGGCTCTGTGAGGTGGCCATTGTCTTACAAAGTTATACAACAACACTCAATGAATCTTAATCCTTCAAACACGCTCTGCCAAATCTTCCTTCCCATCTTACCACATGGTTGCTCCTTCCTTGCCCTTAATTTTAATCATACCCCAAGCTCTGCCAAATGTTGCTTCATCTACAGGGAATTGTAGCAACCTCCTGTAATCCTAATTACAAGCTCTGTGAGAATATTACTTCATCTTAATACAAAGTTATACAACAACACACCATAGATGTAATCCTTCTTACAAGCTCTGTGAGAATGTTACTTCATCTTGTCAAAGCGTTATACAACACCCCATAGATGTAATCCTTCATACAAGCTCTGTGGGAATGTTACTTCATCTTACCACAGAGTTATACAACAACACCTCATAGATGTAATCTGTCATACAAGCTCTGTGAGAATGTTACTTCATCTTACCACAGAGTTATACAACAACACTCCATAGAAGTAATCCTTCATACAAGTTCTGTGAGAATGTTCTTCATCTCACCACAGAGTTATACAACAACACTCCATAGATGTAATCCTTCATACACGCTCTGTGAGAATGTTACTTCATCTTATCAAAGCGTTATACAACAACACCCCATAGATGTAATCCTTCATACAAGCTCTGTGAAAATGTTACTTCATCTTACTACAGAGTTATACAACAACACCTCATAGATGTAATTCTTCATACAAGCTCTGTGAGAATGTTACTTCATCGTACCACAGAGTTATACAAAAAATAATCATAGATGTAATCCTTCATACAAGTTCTGTGAGAATGGTACTTCATTTTACCACAGAGTTAACAACAACACCCCATAGAAGTAACCCTTCTTACAAACTCTGTGAGAATGTTACTTAATCTTATCAAAGTGTTATAACACAACACCCCATAGATGTAATCCTTCATACAAGCCCTGTGAGAATGTTGCTTCATCTTACCAGAGAATTATACAACAACACCTCATAGACGTAATCCTTCATACAACCTCTGTGAGAATGTTACTTCATCGTACCACAGAGTTATACAAAAAATCATCATGGATGTAATCCTTCATACACGCCCTGTGAGAATGGTACTTCATCTTACCACAGAGTTATACAGTAACACCCCATAGATGTAATTCTTCATACAATCTCTGTGAGAATGTTACTTCATCTTATCACAGAGTTAACAACATCACTCCATAGATGTAATCCTTCATACAAGCTCTGTGAGAAGGTTATTTCATCTTTTCACACAGTTTAAAACAACACTCCATCGATGTAATCCTTCACACAAGCTCTGTGTGAATGTCCTTCATCTTACCGCAGAGTTATGCAACAACACTCCTTAGATGTAACCCTCCATACAAGATCTGTGAGAATGTTACTTCATCGTACCACAGAGATATACAACAACACTCCATAGATGTAATCCTTCATACAAGCTCTGTGAGAATGTTTCTTCATCTTACCACAAAGTTATACAACAACACTCCTTAGATGTAACCCTCCATACAAGATCTGTGAGAATGTTACTTCATCGTACCACAGAGATATACAACAACACTCCATAGATGTAAACCTTCATACACGCTCTGTGAGAATGTTACTTCATCTAACTACAGAGTTATACAACAACACTCCATGGAAGTAATCCTTCATACAAGCTCTGTGAGAATGTTAATTCATCTTACCACAGAGTTATACAAACACACCCCATAGATGTAATCCTTCTTACAAGCTCTGTGAGAATGATACTTCATCTTATCACAGTGTTATACAACATCACCCCATAGATGTAATCCTTCATACAAGCACTGTGAGAATGTTACTTCATATTGCCAGAGAGTTATACAACAACACCTTATAGAAGTAATCTGTCATACAAGCTCTGTGAGAATGTTACTTCATCTTACTACAGAGTTATAAAACAACACTCCATGGAAGTAATCCTTCATACAAGCTCTGTGTGAATGTCCTTCATCTTACCGCAGAGTTATGCAACAACACTCTATAGATGTAATCCTTCATATAAGGTCTGTGAGAATGATACTTCAACTTACCACAAAGTTATACAACAACACTTCATAGATGCAATCCTTCTTACAAGCTCTGTGAGAATGTTACTTCATCTTAATACATAGTTATACAACAACACCCCATAGATGTAATCCTTCTTACAATCTCTGTGAGAATGTTACTTCATCTTATAAAACCGTTATACAACAACACCCCATACATGTAATCCTTCATACAAGCTCTGTGAGAATGTTACTTCATCTTACCAGACTGTTATACAACAACACCCTATAGATGTAAGTCTTCTTACAAGCTCTGTGAGAATGTTACTTCATCTTATCAAAGCGTTATACAACAACACCCCATAGATGTAATTCTTCACACAAGCTCTGTGAGAATGTTACTTCGTCTTATCACAGAGTTAACAACATCACTCCATAAATGTAATCCTTCATACAAGCTCCGTGAGAATGTTACTTCATTTTTCCAGAGAGTTATACAACAGCACCTTTTATAGATGTAAATTTCATACAGGCTCTGTTAGAATGTTACTATCTTACCACAGAGTTACATACAACAACACCCCTATAGATGTAATTGTCGTAGTCGTTATCGGTCTATCACAGAGTTAACAACATCACTCCATAAATGTAATCCTTCATACAAGCTCCGTGAGAATGTTACTTCATCTTATCACAGAGTTAACAACAACACTCCATAGATGTAATCCTTCATACAAGCTCTATGAGAAGGTTATTTCATCTTATCACACAGTTAACAACAACACTCTATCGATGTAATCCTTCACACAAGCTCTGTGAGAATGTTACTTCATCTTATCACAGAGTTATACAACAACACCTCATTGATGTAATCTGTCATACAAGCTCTGTGAGAATGTTATTCATCTTACCACAGAGTTATACAACACTCCATAGAAGTAATCCTTCATACAAGCTCTGTGAGAATGTCCTTCATCTTACCGCAGAGTTATGCAACAACACTCCATAGATGTAATCCTTCATACAAGCTCTGTGAGAATGATACTTCAACTTACCACAAAGTTATACAACAACACTCCATAGATGTAATCCTTCATACACGCTCAGTGAGAATGTTACTTCATCTTACCACATAGTTATACAACAACACACCATAGATGTAATCCTTCTTACAAGCTCTGTGAGAATGTTACTTCATCATACCACAGAGTTACCAACAACACTCCATAGATGTAACCCTTCATACAAGCTCTGTGAGAATGTTAGTTCATCTTACCACAGACTTATACAACAACACTCCATAGATGTAATCCTTCATACAAGCTCTGTGAGAATGTTACTTCATCGTACCACAGACATATACAACAACACTCCATAGATGTAATCCTTCATACACGCTCTGTGAGAATGTTACTTCATCTTACCACATAGATATACAACAATACCCCATAGATGTAATCCTTCTTACAAGCTCTGTGAGAATGTTACTTCATCTTACCACATACTTATACAACAACACCCCATAGATGTAATACTTTTTACAAGCTCTGTGAGAATGTTAATTCGTCTTATCAAAGCGTTATACAACAACACCCCATAGATTTAATCCTTCATACAAGCTCTGTGAGAATGTTACTTCATCTTACCAGAGAGTTATACAACAACACCATATAGATGTAATCTGTCATACAAGCTCTGTGAGAATGTTACTTCATCTTACCACAAAGTTATACAACAACACTCCATAGAAGTAATCCTTCATACAAGCTCTGTGAGATGCATCTATCTTACCTCAGAGTTATACAACAACACCTAATAGATGTAATCTGTCATACATGCTCTGTGAGAATGTTACTTCATCTTATCAAAGCGTTATACAACAACACCCCATAGATGTAATCCTTCTTACAAGCTCTGTATGAATGTTACTTCATCTTATCAAAGCGTTATACAACAACCCCCCATAGATGTAATCCTTCATAAAAGCTCAGTGAGAATGTTACTTCATCTTACCAGAGAGTTATACAACAACACCTTATAGATGTAACCTGTCACACAAGCTCTGTGAGAATGTTACTTCATCTAACCACAGAGTTATACAACAACACCCCATAGATGTAATTCTTCACACAAGCTCTGTGAGAATCCTACTGCATCTTACCACAGAGTTATACAACAACACCCCATAGATGTAATCCTTCTTACAAGCTCTGTGAGAATGTTACTTCATCTTATTACATAGTTATACAACAACACCCCATATATGTAATCCTTCTTACAAGCTCTGTGAGAATGTTACTTCATCTTATCAAAACGTTATACAACACCCCATAGATTTAATCCTTCATACAAGCTCTGTGGGAATGTTACTTCATCCTACCACAGAGTTATACAAGAATCCCTCATAGATGTAATCTGTCATACAATCTCTGTGAGAATGTTACTTCATCTAACCACAGAGTTATACAACAACACTCCATAGAAGTAATCCTTCATACAAGCTCTGTGAGAATGTTCTTCATCTTTCCACAGAGTTATACAACAACACTCCATATATGTAATCCTTCATATACGCTCTGTGAGAATATTACTTCATCTTATCAAAGCGTTATACAACAACACCTCATAGATGTAATCCTTTATACAAGCTCTGTGAAAATGTTACTTCATCTTTCCACAGAGTTATACAACAACACTCCATAGAAGTAATCCTTCATACAAGCTCTGTGAGAATGTTACTTCATCTTACCATAGAGTTATACAACAACACCTCATAGATGTAATCCTTCATACAAGCTCAGTGAGAATGTTACTTCATCTTATCAAAGCGTTATACAACAACACCCCATAGATGTAATCCTTCATACATGCTCTGTGAGAATGTTGCTTCATCTTACCACAGAATTATACAACAACACCTCATAGACGTAATCCTTCATACAAGCTCTGTGAGAATGTTAGTTCATCATACGACAGAGTTATACAGCAACACCTCATAGATGTAATCTGTCATACAAGCTCTGTGAGAATGTTTCTTCATCTTACCACAGAGTTAAACAACAACACCCCATAGATGTAATCCTTTATACAAGCTCTGAGAGAATGTTACTTCATCTTACCACAGAGTTAACAACAAAACCCCATAGAAGTAATCCTTCTTACAAGCTCTGTGAGAATGTTACTTCATCTTATCAAAGCGTTATACAACAACACTCCATAGATGTAATCCTTCATACAAGCTCTGTGAGACTGTTACTTAATCATACTACAGAGTTATACAAAAGCACATCATAGATGTATTCCTTCATACAAGCTCTGTGAGAATGCTACTTCATCTTATCACAGAGTTATACAACAACACCTCATAGACGTATTCCTTCATACAAGCTCTGTGAGAACGTTACTTCATCTTATCACAGAGTTAACAACAACACTCCATTGATGTAATCCTTCGTACAAGCTCTGTGAGAAAGTTACTTCATAATATCACACAGTTAACAACAACACTCCATAGATGTAATCCTTCATGCAAGTTCTGTGAGAATGTTACTTCATCTTACCAAAGAGTTAACAACAACACTCCATAGATGAAATCTTACGTATACGAGCTTTGTGAGAATGTTACTTCATCATACCACAGAGTTATACAACAACACCCCATAGATGTAATCCTTCATTCAAGCTCTGTGAGAATGTTACTTCATCTTATCACAGAGTTAACAACAACACTCCATACATGTAATCCTTCATACAAGCTCTGTGAGAATGTTACTTCATCTTATCACAGAGTTAACAACAACACTCCATAGCTGTAATCCTTCATACAAGCTCTGTGAGAAAGTTAGTTCATATTATCACACAGTTAACAACAACACTCCATAGATGTAATCCTTCATACAAGCTCTGTGAGAATGTTACTTCATCTTACCAAAGAGTTAACAACACCACTCCATAGATGTAATCCTTCATACAAGCTCTGTGAGAATGTTGCTTCATCTTACCACAGAATTATACAACAACACCTCATAGACGTAATCCTTCAAACAAGCTCTGTGAGAATGTTATTTCATCTTACAACAGAGTTATACGACAACAATAAATAGATGTAATCCGTAATACAAGCTCTGTGAGAATGTTACTTCAACTTACCAAAGAGTTATACAACAACACCTCATAGATGTAATCCTTCATACAAGCTCTGTGAGAATGTTACTTCATCTTACCACAGAGTTATACAACAACACCCCATAGATATAATCCTTCATACAAGCTCTGTGAGAATGATACTTCATCTTACAACAGAGTTATACAACAACACACTATAGATGTAATCCTTCATACATGTTCCGTGAGAGTGTTACTTCATCTTACCACAGAGTTATACAACAACACACTATAGCTGTAATCCTTCATACATGTTCCGTGAGAATGTTACTTCATCTTACAACAGAGTTATACAACAACACACTATAGATGTAATCCGTCATACAAGCTCTGTGGGAATGTTACTTCATCTTACCACAGAGTTATACAACAACACACTGTAGATGTAATCCTTCATACATGTTCCGTGAGAATGTTACTTCATCTTACCACAAAGTTATACAACAACACTCCATAGATGAAATCCTACATACAAGCTCTGTGAGAATGTTACTTCATATTACCACAGAGCTATACAACACCTCATAGATGTAATCCTTCATACAAGCTCTGTGAGAATGTTACTTCATCGTACCACAGAGTTATACAACTACACCCCATAGATGTAATCCTTCATACAATCTCTGTGAGAAAGTTAGTTCATATTATCACACAGTTAACAACAACACTCCATAGATGTAATCCTTCATACAAGCTCTGTGAGAATGTTGCTTCATCTTACCACAGAGTTATACAACAACACCTCATAGATGTAAACTGTCATACAAGATCTGCGAGAATGTTACTTCATCTTACCACAGAGTTAACAACAACACTCAATAGATGTAATCCTTCATACAAGCTCTGTGAGAATGTTACTTCATCTTACCACATAGTTATAAAACAACACTCCATAGATGTAACCCTTCATACAAGCTCTGTGAGAATGTTACCTCATCTTACCACAAAGTTATACAACTACACTCCATAGATGTAATCCTTCATACAAGCTCTGCGAGAATGTTACTTCATCTTACCAGAGTTCTACAACAACACTACATAGATGTCATCTTTCATATAAGCTGTGTGAGAATGTTACTTCATCTTACCTCAAAGTTATACAACAACACTCCATAGATGTAATCCTTCATACAAGCTCTGTGAAAATGTTGCTTCATCTTACCACAGAATTATACAACACCACCTCATAGATGTAATCCTTCATTCAAGGTCTGTGAGAATGTTACTTCATCGTACCACAAAGTTATACAAAAACACATCATAGAAGTAATCCTTCATACAAGCTTTGTGAGAATGGTACTTCATATTATCACAGAGTTATACAACAACACCTCATAGACCCAATCCTTCATACAAGCTCTGTGAGAATGTTACTTCATCTTACCACAGAGTTATACAACACCACCCCATAGATGTAATCCTTCATACAAGCTCTGTGAGAATGTTACTTCATCTTATCACAGAGTTAACAACAACACTCCATAGATGTTATCCTTCATACAAGCTCTGTGAGAATTTTAATTCATTTCACCATAGAGTTATACAACAACACCCCACAGATGTAATACTTCATACAAGTTCTGTGAGAATGTTACTTCATCTTATCACACAGTTTACAACAACACTCCATAGATGTAATCTTTTATACAAGCTCTGTGAGAATGTTATTTCATCTTACCACAGAGTTACACAACAACACTCCATAGATGTAATCCTTCACACAAGCTCTGTGAGAAAGTTGCTTCATCTTACCACAGAATTATACAACAACACCTCATAGATGTAATCCTTCATACAAGCTCTGTGAGACTGTTACTTCATCGTACCACAGAGTTATAAAAAAGCACATCATAGATGTAATCCTTCATACAAGCTCTGTGAGAATGCTACTTCATCTTATTACAGAGTTATACAACAACACCTCCTAGACGTAATCCTTCATACAAGCTCTGTGAGAACGTTACTTCATTTTACCAGAGTTATACAACAACACTCCATAGATGTAATCCTTCATATAAGCTCTGTGAGAATGATACTTCACCTTACCACAAAGTTATACAATAAGACTCCTTAGATGTAATCCTTCATACAAGCTCTATGAGAATGTTGCTTGATCTTACCACAGAGTTATACAACAATACCTCATAGATGTAATCTGTCATACAAGATCTGCGAGAATGTTACTTCATCTTACCACAGAGTTATACAACAACACTCCATAGATGTAATACTTCATACAAGCTCTGCGAGAATGTTACTTCATCTTATCACACAGTTTACAACAACACTCCATAGATGTAATCCTTCATACAAGCTATATGAGAATGTTACTTCATCTTACCAAAGAGTTAACAACAACACTCCATAGATGTAATCTTTTATACAAGCTCTGTGAGAATGTTATTTCATCTTACCACAGAGTTATACAACAACACTCCAAAGATGTTATCCTTCATACAAGCTCTGTGAGAATGTTACTTTATCTTACCACAGAGTTATACAACAACACTCCATAGATGTAATCCTTCATAGAAGCTCTGTGAGAATGTTACTTGATCTTACCACAGAGTTACACAACAACACTCCTTAGATGTAATCCTTCATACAAGCTCTGTGAGAATGTTGCTTGATCTTACCACAGAGTTATACAACAAGACCCCAGAGATGTAAGCCTTCATACAAGCTATGTGAGAATGTTAATTCATCTTACCACAGAGTTATACAACAACTCCCAATAGATGTAATCCTTCTTACAAGCTCTGCGAGAATGTTACTTCATCTTACGACAGAGTTAACAACAACACTCCATACATGTAACCCTTCATACCAGCTCTGTGAGAATTTTACCTCATCTTACGACAGAGTTATACAACAACACTCCATAGATGTAATCTTTCATACAAGCCTTGCGAGAATGTTACTTCATCTTACCAGAGTTATACAACAACACTCCATTGATGTAATCCTTCATACAAGCACTGTGAGAATGTTACTTCAACTTACAACAGAGTTATATAACAACACTCCATAGATGTAATCCTTCATACAAGCTCTGTGAGAATGTTAATTCATCTTACCACAGAGTTATACAACAACACCCAATAGAAGTAATCCTTCATACAAGCTATGTGAGAATGTTGCTTCATCTTACCACAAAGTTATACAACAACTCTCCATAGATGTAATCTTTCATACAAGCTCTGTCAGAATGTTACTTCATCTTACCACAGAGTTATACAACAACACCCCATAGATGTAATCTTTCATACAAGCTCTGTCAGAATGTTACTTCATCATACCATTGAGCTATACAGCAACACCTCATAGATGTAATCCTTCATACAAGCTCTGTGAGAATGATACTTCATCTTATCACAAACTTATAAAACAACACTCCATAGATGTAATCCTTCATATAAGCTCTGTGAGACTGTTACTTCATCTTACCACAGAGTTATACAACAACACTCCATAGATGTAATCCTTCATACAAGCTCTGTGAGAATGTTACTTCATCTCATCACAGAGTTAACAACAACACTCCTTAGATGTAATCCTTCATACAAGCTCTGTGAGAATGTTGCTTGATCTTACCACAGAGTTATACAACAACACCTCATAGATGTAATCTGTCCTACAAGCTCTGTGAGAATTATAATTCATCTTACCACAGAGTTATACAACAACATCCCACAGATGTAATACTTCATACAAGCTCTGTGAGAATGTTACTTCATCTTATCACACAGTTTACAACAACACTTCATAGATGTAATCCTTCATACAAGCTCTGTGAGAATGTTACTTTATCTTACCACAGAGTTATACAACAACACTCCATAGATGTAATCCTTCATATAAGCTCTGTGAGAATGTTACTTCATCTTACCACAGAGTTATACAACAACACCTCATAGATGTAATCTGTCATACAAGATCTGCGAGAATGTTACTTCATCTTACCACAGAGTTAACAACAACACTCCATAGATGTAATCCTTCATACAAGCCCTGTGAGAATGTTACTTCATCTTACCACATAGTTATACAACAACACTCCATAGATGTAATCCTTCATACAAGTTCTCAGAGAATGTTACTTCATCTTACCACAGAGTTACACAACAACACCCCATAGATGTAATCCTTCATACATGCTCTGTGAGAATGTTACTTCATCTTACCATTCAGCTATACAACAACACCTCATAGATGTAATCTTTCATACAAGCTCTGTGAGAATGATGCTTCATCTTACCACAGACTTATACAACAACACTCCATAGATGTAATCATTCATATAAGCTCTGTGAGAATGTTACTTCATCTTACCACAGAGTTATACAACAACACTCCATAGATGTAATCCTTCATACAAGCTCTGTGAGAACGTTACTTCATCTTACCAAAGAGTTAACAACAACACTCCATAGATGTAATACTTCATACAAGCTCTGTGAGAATGTTACTTCATCTTACCAAAAGTTAACAACAACACTCCATAGATGTAATCTTTTATACAAGCTCTGTGTCAATGTTACTTCATCTTACCGCAGAGTTAACAACAACACTCCATAGATGTAAACCTTCGTACAAGCTCTGTGAGAAAGTTACTTCATATTATCACACACTTATCAACAACACTCCATAGATGTAATCCTTCATACAAGCTCTCTGAGAATTTAACTTCATATTACCAAAGAGTTAACAACAACACTCCATAAATGAAATCTTTCATACACGCTCTGTGAGAATATTACTTCATCTTACCACAGAATTTTACAACAACACCTCATAGATGTAATCCTTCATGCAAGCTCTGTGAGAATGTTACTTCATCGTACCACAGAGTTATTCAACAACACTCCATAGATGTAATCCTTCATACATGCTCTGTGAGAATGTTACTTCATCTTATCACAGAGTTAACAACAACACTCCATACATGTAATCCTTGATACAAGCTCTGTGAGAATGTTACTTCATCTTTTCACAGAGTTAACAACAACACTCCATAGATGTAATCCTTCATTCAAGCTCTGTGAGAAAGTTAGTTCATATTATCACACAGTTAACAACAACACTCCATAGATGTAATCCTTCATACAAGCCCTGTGAGAATGTTACTTGATCTTACCAAAGAGTTAACAACAACACTCCATAGATGTAATCCTACATACAAGCTCTGTGAGAATGTTACGTCATCTTATCATAGCATTATACAACAAGACCCCATATATGTAATCCTTCATACAAGCTATGTAAGAATGTTAATTCATCTTACCACAGAGTTATACAACAACACCCAATAGATGTAATCAGTCTTACAAGCTCTGCGAGAATGTTACTTCATCTTACGCCAGAGTTAACAACAACACTCCATACATGTAACCCTTCATACCAGCTCTGTGAGAATATTACCTCATCTTACGACAGAGTTATACAACAACACTCCATTGATGTAATCCTTCATACAAGCACTGTGAGAATGTTACTTCAACTTACAACAGAGTTATATAACAACACTCCATAGATGTAATCCTTCATACAAGCTCTCAGAGAATGTTACTTCATCTTACCACAGAGTTATTCAACAACACTCCATAGATGTAATCCTTCATACATGCTCTGTGAGAATGTTACTTCATCTTATCACAGAGTTAACAACAACACTCCATACATGTAATCCTTGATACAAGCTCTGTGAGAATGTTACTTCATCTTTTCACAGAGTTAACAACAACACTCCATAGATGTAATCCTTCATTCAAGCTCTGTGAGAAAGTTAGTTCATATTATCACACAGTTAACAACAACACTCCATAGATGTAATCCTTCATACAAGCCCTGTGAGAATGTTACTTCATCTTACCAAAGAGTTAACAACAACACTCCATAGATGTAATCCTACATACAAGCTCTGTGAGAATGTTACGTCATCTTATCATAGCATTATACAACAAGACCCCATATATGTAATCCTTCATACAAGCTATGTAAGAATGTTAATTCATCTTACCACAGAGTTATACAACAACACCCAATAGATGTAATCCTTCTTACAAGCTCTGCGAGAATGTTACTTCATCTTACGCCAGAGTTAACAACAACACTCCATACATGTAACCCTTCATATCAGCTCTGTGAGAATATTACCTCATCTTACGACAGAGTTATACAACAACACTCCATTGATGTAATCCTTCATACAAGCACTGTGAGAATGTTACTTCAACTTACAACAGAGTTATATAACAACACTCCATAGATGTAATCCTTCATACAAGCTCTCAGAGAATGTTACTTCATCTTACCACAGAGTTAACAACAACACCCCATAGAAGTACTCCTTCTTACAAGCTATGTGAGAATGATACTTCATCTTACCACAGTGTTATGCAACAACACTACATAGAAGTAATCCTTCATACAACCTCTATGAGAATGTTAATTCATCTTACCACAGAGTTATACAACAACACCCAATAGATGTAATCCTTCATACAAGCTATGTGAGAATGTTGCTTCATCTTACCACAAAGTTATACAACAACACTCCATAGATGTAACCCTTCATACAAGCTCTGTGAGAATGTTACTTCATCTCATCACAATGTTAACAACAACACTCCATAGATGTAATCCTTCATGCAAGCTCTGAGAGAATGTTACTTCATATCATCACAGACTTATACAACAACACTCCATAGATGTAATCATTCATATAAGCTCTGTGAGAATGTTACTTCATCTTACCACAGAGTTATACAACAACACTCCATAGATGTAATCCTTCATACAAGCTCTGTGAGAACGTTACTTCATCTTACCAAAGAGTTAACAACAACACTCCATAGATGTAATACTTCATACAAGCTCTGTGAGAATGTTACTTCATCTTACCAAAGAGTTAACAACAACACTCCATAGATGTAACCCTTCATACAAGCTCTGTGAGAATGTTACTTCATCTCATCACAATGTTAACAACAACACTCCATAGATGTAATCTTTCATACAAGCTCTGTGAGAATGATGATTCATCTTACCACAGACTTATACAACAACACTCCATAGATGTAATCATTCATATAAGCTCTGTGAGAATGTTACTTCATCTTACCACAGAGTTATACAACAACACTCCATAGATGTAATCCTTCATACAAGCTCTGTGAGAACGTTACTTCATCTTACCAAAGAGTTAACAACAACAATCCATAGATGTAATACTTCATACAAGCTCTGTGAGAATGTTACTTCATCTTACCAAAGAGTTAACAACAACACTCCATAGATGTAATCTTTTATACAAGCTCTGTGTCAAAGTTACTTCATCTTACCGCAGAGTTAACAACAACACTCCATAGATGTAAACCTTCGTACAAGCTCTGTGAGAAAGTTACTTCATATTATCACACACTTATCAACAACACTCCATAGATGTAATCCTTCATACAAGCTCTGTGAGAAAGTTAGTTCATATTATCACACAGTTAACAACAACACTCCATAGATGTAATCCTTCATACAAGCCCTGTGAGAATGTTACTTCATCTTACCAAAGAGTTAACAACAACACTCCATAGATGTAATCCTACATACAAGCTCTGTGAGAATGTTACGTCATCTTATCATAGCGTTATACAACAAGACCCCATATATGTAATCCTTCATACAAGCTATGTAAGAATGTTAATTCATCTTACCACAGAGTTATACAACAACACCCAATAGATGTAATCCTTCTTACAAGCTCTGCGAGAATGTTACTTCATCTTACGCCAGAGTTAACAACAACACTCCATACATGTAACCCTTCATACCAGCTCTGTGAGAATATTATGTCATCTTACGACAGAGTTATACAACAACACTCCATAGATGTAATCTTTCATACAAACTCTGCGAGAATGTTACTTCATCTTACCAGAGTTATACAACAACACTCCATTGATGTAATCCTTCATACAAGCACTGTGAGAATGTTACTTCAACTTACAACAGAGTTATATAACAACACTCCATAGATGTAATCCTTCATACAAGCTCTCAGAGAATGTTACTTCATCTTACCACAGAGTTAACAACAACACCCCATTGAAGTACTCCTTCTTACAAGCTATGTGAGAATGATACTTCATCTTACCACAGTGTTATGCAACAACACTACATAGAAGTAATCCTTCATACAACCTCTGTGAGAATGTTAATTCATCTTACCACAGAGTTATACAACAACACCCAATAGATGTAATCCTTCATACAAGCTATGTGAGAATGTTGCTTCATCTTACCACAAAGTTATACAACAACAATCCATAGATGTAACCCTTCATACAAGCTCTGTGAGAATGTTACTTCATCTCATCACAATGTTAACAACAACACTCCATAGATGTAATCCTTCATGCAAGCTCTGAGAGAATGTTACTTCATCTCATCACAGTGTTAACAACAACACCCCATAGATGTAACCCTTCATACAAGCTATGTGAGAATGTTACTTCATCTTACCAGAGTTATACAACAACACTCCATAGATGTTATCCTTCATACAAGCTCTGTGAGAATTTTAATTCATCTTACCACAGAGTTATACAACAACATCCCACAGATGTAATACTTCATACAAGCTCTGTGAGAATGTTACTTCATCTTATCACACAGTTTACAACAACACTTCATAGATGTAATCCTTCATACAAGCTCTGTGAGAATGTTACTTTATCTTACCACAGAGTTATACAACAACACTCCATAGATGTAATCCTTCATATAAGCTCTGTGAGAATGTTACTTCATCTTATCACAGAGTTATACAACAACACCTCATAGACGTATTCCTTCATACAAGCTCTGTGAGAACGTTACTTCATCTTATCACAGAGTTAACAACAACACTCCATAGATGTAATCCTTCGTACAAGCTCTGTGAGAAAGTTACTTCATATTATCACACAGTTAACAACAACACTCCATAGATGTAATCCTTCATACAAGCTCTGTGAGAATGTTACTTCATCTTACCAAAGAGTTAACAACAACACTCCATAGATGAAATCTTTCATACACGCTCTGTGAGAATGTTACTTCATCTTACCACAGAATTATTCAACAACACCTCATAGATGTAATCCTTCATACAATCTCTGTGAGAATGTTACTTCATCGTACCACAGAGTTATACAACAACACCCCATAGATGTAATCCTTCATACAAGCTCTGTGAGAATGTTACTTCATCTTATCACAGAGTTAACAACAACACTCCATACATGTAATCCTTCACGCAAGCTCTGTGAGAATGTTTCTTCATCTTATCACAGAGTTAACAACAACACTCCATAGATGTAATCCTTCATACAAGTTCTGTGAGAAAGTTAGTTCATATTATCACACAGTTAACAACAACACTCCATATATGTAATCCTTCATACAAGCTCTGTGAGAATGTTACTTCATCTTACCAAAGAGTTAACAACAACACTCCATAGATGTAATCCGCCATACAAGCTCTGTGAAAATGTTTCTTCGTCTTACCACAGAATTATACAACAACACCTCATAGACGTAATCCTTCATACAAGCTCTGTGAGAATGTTATTTCATCTTACAACAGAGTTATACAACAACAATAAATAGATGTAATCCATCATACAAGCTCTGTGAGAATGTTACTTCATCTTACCACAGAGTTATACAACAACACCTCATAGATGTAATCCTTCATACAAGCTCTGTGAGAATGTTACTTCATCGTACCACAGAGTTATACAACAACACCCCATAGATGTAATCCTTCATACAAGCTCTGTGAGAAAGTTAGTTCATATTATCACACAGTTAACAACAACACTCCATAGATGTAATCCTTCATACAAGCTCTGTGAGAATGTTACTTCATCTTACCAAAGAGTTAACAACAACACTCCATAGATGTAATCCTTCGTACAAGCTCTGTGAGAAAGTTACTTCATATTATCACACAGTTAACAACAACACTCCATAGATGTAATCCTTCATACAAGCTCTGTGAGAATGTTACTTCATCTTACCAAAGAGTTAACAACAACACTCCATAGATGTAATCCTTCGTACAAGCTCTGTGAGAAAGTTACTTCATATTATCACACAGTTAACAACAACACTCCATAGATGTAAATCTTCTTACAAGCTCTGTGAGAATGTTACTTTATCTTACCAAAGAGTTAACAACAACACTCCATAGATGTAATCCTTCGTACAAGCTCTGTGAGAAAGTTACTTCATATTATCACACAGTTAACAACAACACTCCATAGATGTAATCCTTCATACAAGCTCTGTGAGAATGTTACTTCATCTTACCAAAGAGTTAACAACAACACTCCATAGTTGTAATCCTTCGTACAAGCTCTGTGAGAAAGTTACTTCATATTATCACACAGTTAACAACAACACTCCATAGATGTAATCCTTCATACAAGCTCTGTGAGAATGTTACTTCATCTTACCAAAGAGTTAACAACAACACTCCATAGATGAAATCTTTCATACACGCTGTGTGAGAATGTTACTTCATCTTACCACAGAATTATACAACAACACCTCATAGATGTAATCCTTCATACAAGCTCTGTGAGAATGTTACTTCATCGTACCACAGAGTTATACAACAACACCCCATAGATGTAATCCTTCATACAAGCTCTGTGAGAATGTTACTTCATCTTATCACAGAGTTAACAACAACACTCCATACATGTAATCCTTCATGCGAGCTCTGTGAGAATGTTTCTTCATCTTATCACAGAGTTAACAACAACACTCCATAGATGTAATCCTTCATACAAGCTCTGTGAGAAAGTTAGTTCATATTATCACACAGTTAACAACAACACTCCATAGATGTAATCCGCCATACATGCTCTGTGAAAATGTTTCTTCATCTTACCACAGAATTATACAACAACACCTCATAGACGTAATCCTTCATACAAGCTCTGTGAGAATGTTATTTCATCTTACAACAGAGTTATACAACAACAATAAATAGATGTAATCCATCATACATGTTCCGTGAGAATGTTACTTCATCTTACCACAAAGTTATACAACAACACTCCATAGATGTAATCCTACATATAAGCTCTGTGAGAATGTTACTTCATCTTACCACAGAGCTATACAACACCTCATAGATGTAATCCTTCATACAAGCTCTGTGAGAATGATACTTCATCTTACCACAGAGTTATACAACAACACTCCAAAGATGTAATCCTTCATGCAAGCTCTGTGAGAATGTTACTTTATCTTACCACAGAGTTATTCAACAACACTCCATAGATGTAGTCCTTCATATAAGCTCTGTGAGAATGTTACTTGATCTTACCACAGAGTTATACAACAACACTCCATAGATGTAATCCTTCATACAAGCTCTGTGAGAAAGTTGCTTCATCATACCACAGAATTATACAACAACACCTTATAGATGTAATCCTTCATACAAGCTCTGTGAGACTGTTACTTCATCGTACCACAGAGTTATACAAAAGCACATCATAGATGTAATCCTTCATACAAGCTCTGTGAGACTACTACTTCATCTTATCACAGAGTTATACAACAACACCTCATAGACGTAATCCTTCATACAAGCTCTGTGAGAACGTTACTTCATCTTACCAAAGAGTTAACAACAACACTCCATAGATGTAATCCTTCATACAAGCTCTGTGAGAATGTTGCTTCATCTTACCACAGAATTATACAACAACACCTCATAGATGTAATCATTCATATAAGCTCTGTGAGAATGTTACTTAATCTTACTACAGAGTTATACAACAACACACCATAGATGTAATCCTTCATACAAGCTCTGTGAGAATGTTACTTCATCGTACCACAGAGTTATACAAAAACACATCATAGAAGTAATCCTTCATACAAGCTCTGTGAGAATATTAATTCATCATACCACAGAGTTATACAACAACACCCCACAGATGTAATCCTTCATACAAGCTCTCTGAGAATATTACTATATCTTACCACAGAGTTATACAACAACACTCCATAGATGTAATCCTTCATATAAGCTCTGTGAGAATGTTACTTCATCTCACCACAGAGTTATACAACAACACTCCATAGATGTAATCCTTCATACAAGCTCTGTGAGAAAGTTCCGTCATCTTACCACAGAATTATAAAACAACACCTCATAGATGTAATCCTTCATACAAGCTCTGTGAGACTGTTACTTCATCGTACCACAGAGTTATACAAAAGCACATCATAGATGTATTCCTTCATGCAAGCTCTGTGAGAATGCTACTTCATCTTATCACAGAGTTATACAACAACACCTCATAGACGTAATCCTTCATACAAGCTCTGTGAGAACGTTACTTCAGTTTACCAGAGTTATAAAACAACACTCCATAGATGTAATCCTTCATATAAGTTCTGTGAGAATGTTACTTCACCTTACCACAAAGTTATACAATAACACTCCCTAGATGTAATCCTTCATACAAGCTCTGTGAGAATGTTGCTTGATCTTACCACAGAGTTATACAATAACACCTCATAGAAGTAATCTGTCATACAAGATCTGCGAGAATGTTACTTCATCTTACCACAGAGTTAACAACAACACTCCATAGATGTAATCCTTCATACAAGCTCTGTGAGAATGTTACTTCATCTTATCACAGAATTATACAACAACACCTCATAGATGTAATCCTTCATTCAAGGTCTGTGAGAATGTTACTCCATCGTACCACAAAGTTATACAAAAACACATCATAGAAGTAATCCTTCATACAAGCTCTGTGAGAATGGTACTTCATCTTATCACAGAGTTATACAACAACACCTCATAGACGTAATCCTTCATATAAGCTGTGTGAGAATGTTACTTCATCTTACCACAGAGTTATACAACACCACCCCATAGATGTAATACTTCATACAAGCGCTGTGAGAATGTTACTTCATCTTATCACACAGTTTACATCAACACTCCATTGATGTAATCCTTCATACAAGCTCTGTGAGAATGTTACTTCATCTTACCAAAGAGTTAACAACAACACTCCATAGATGTAATCTTTTATACAAGCTCTGTGAGAATGTTATTTCATCTTACCACAGAGTTATACAACAACACTCCAAAGATGTAATCCTTCATACAAGCTCTGTGAGAATGTTACTTTATCTTACCACAGAGTTATACAACAACACTCCAAAGATGTATCCTTCATATAAGCTCTGTGAGAATGTTACTTGATATTACCACTGAGTTATACAACAACACTCCATAGATGTAATCCTTCATACAAGCTCTGTGAGAAAGTTGCTTCATCTTACCACAGAATTATACAACAACACCTCATAGATGTAATCCTTCATACAAGCTCTGTGAGACTGTTACTTCATCGTACCACAGAGTAATACAAAAGCACATCATAGATGTAATCCTTCATACAAGCTCTGTGAGAATGTTACTTCATCTTACCACAGAGCTATACAACACCTCATAGATGTAATCCTTCATACAAGCTCTGTGAGAATGATACTTCATCTTACCACAGAGTTATACAACAACACTCCAAAGATGTAATCCTTCATGCAAGCTCTGTGAGAATGTTACTTTATCTTACCACAGAGTTATTCAACAACACTCCATAGATGTAATCCTTCATATAAGCTCTGTGAGAATGTTACTTGATCTTACCACAAAGTTATACAACAACACTCCATAGATGTAATCCTTCATACAAGCTCTGTGAGAAAGTTGCTTCATCTTACCACAGAATTATACAACAACACCTCATAGATGTAATCCTTCATACAAGCTCTGTGAGACTGTTACTTCATCGTACCACAGAGTTATACAAAAGCACATCATAGATGTAATCCTTCATACAAGCTCTGTGAGATACTACTTCATCTTATCACAGAGTTATACAACAACACCTCATAGACGTAATCCTTCATACAAGCTCTGTGAGAACGTTACTTCATCTTTACCAAAGAGTTAACAACAACACTCCATAGATGTAATCCTTCATACAAGCTCTGTGAGAATGTTACTTCACTTACCACAAGAGTTAACAACAACACTCCATAGATGTAATCCTTCATACAAGCTCTGTGAGAATGTTACTTCATCTTACCACAGAGTTATACAACAACACCCCATAGATGTAATCCTTCATACAAGCTCTGTGAGAATGTTACTTCATCTTACCAAAGAGTTAACAACAACACCCCATACATGTAATCCTTCATACAAGCTCTGTGAGAATGTTAATTCATCTTACCAAAGAGTTAACAACAACACTCCATAGATGTAATCCGTCATACAAGCTCTGTGAAAATGTTTCTTCATCTTACCACAGAATTATACAACAACACCTCATAGATGTAATTATTCATATAAGCTCTGTGAGAATGTTACTTCATCTTACCACAGAGTTATACAACAACACTCCATAGATGTAATCCTTCACACAGGCTCTGTAAGAATGTTACTTCAACGTACCACAGAGTTATACAAAAACACATCATAGAAGTAATCCTTCATACAAGCTCTGTGAGAATTTTAATTCATCATACCACAGAGTTATACAACAACACCCCACAGATGTAATGCTTCATACAAGCTCTCTGAGAATGTTACTTCATCTTATCACACAGTTTACAACAACACTCCATAGATGTAATCCTTCATACAAGCTCTGTGAGAATATTACTTTATCTTACAACAGAGTTATACAACAACACTCCATAGATGTAATCCTTCATATAAGCTCTGTGAGAATGTTACTTCATCTCACCACAGAGTTATACAACAACACCTCATAGATGTAATCTGTCATACAAGATCTGCGAGAATGTTACTTCATCTTACCACAGAGTTTACAACAACACTCCATAGATGTAATCCTTCATACAAGCTCTGTGAGAATGTTACTTCATCTTACCACATAGTTATACAACAACACTCTATATATGTAACCCTTCATACAAGCTCTGCGAGAATGTTACCTCATCTTACCACAGTTATACAACAACACTCCATAGATGTAATCCTTCATACAAGATCTGTGAAAATGTTGCTTCATCTTATCACAGAATTATACAACAACACTTCATAGATGTAATCCTTTCATACAAGATCAGGAAAATGTTGCTTCATCTAATGCAGAATTATATAAATAACACTTCATAGATGGGTCCATTATCTAAAGCCCGTGAGAATGTTACCCATCGTACCACAAAGTTATACAAAACACATCATAGAAGTAATCTTCATACAAGCTCTGTAGAGAATGGAAATATCCATCACAGAGCGAGAAAGCAACACCCTAGACGTAATCCTCTGTAAGCCCCCAGAGAATGTTACTTCATCTTACTACAGAGTTATACAACACCACCCCATAGATGTAATATCACACAAGCGCTGTGAGAATGTTACTTCATCTTATCACATTAGTTTACAACAACACTCATTGATGTAACTTTTCATACAAGCTCTGGGGAGATTGTTACTTCATCTTACCAAAGAGTTAAATAACAACACTCCAGATGTAATTCGGTATGTTTGGGTGAGAATGTTATTTCATCTTACCACAGAGTTATACAACAACACTCCAAAGATGTAATCCTTCATACAGGCTCTGTGAGAATGTTACTTTATCTTACCACAGAGTTATACAACAACACTCCAAAGATGTATCCTTCATATAAGCTCTGTGAGAATGTTACTTGATATTACCACTGAGTTATACAACAACACTCCATAGATGTAATCCTTCATACAAGCTCTGTGAGAAAGTTGCTTCATCTTACCACAGAATTATACAACACCTCATAGATGTAATCCTTCATACAAGCTCTGTGAGACTGTTACTTCATCGTACCACAGAGTTATACAAAAGCACATCATAGATGTAATCCTTCATACAAGCTCTGTGAGAATGCTACTTCATCTTATTACAGAGTTATACAACAACACCTCATAGACGTAATCCTTCATACAAGCTCTGTGAGAACGTTACTTCATCTTACCAAAGAGTTAACAACAACAGTCCATAGATGTAATCCTTCATACAAGCTCTGTGAGAATGTTACTTCATCTTACCAAAGAGTTAACAACAACACTCCATAGATGTAATCTTTTATACAAGCTCTGTGAGAATGTTACTTCATCTTACCAAAGAGTTAACAACAACACTCCATAGATGTAAACCTTCGTTCAAGCTCTGTGAGAAAGTTACTTCATATTATCACACAGTTAAAAACAACACTCCTTAGATGTAATCCTTCATACAAGCTCTGTGAGAATGTTACTTCATCTTACCAAAGAGTTAACAACAACACTCCATAGATGAAATCTTTCATACACGCTCTGTGAGAATATTACTTCATCTTACCACAGAATTATACAACAACACCTCATAGATGTAATCCTTCATACAAGCTCTGTGAGAATGTTACTTCATCGTACCACAGAGTTATACAACAACCTCCCATAGATGTAATCCTTCATACAAGCTCTGTGAGAAAGTTAGTTCATATTATCACACAGTTAACAACAACACTCCATAGATGTAATCCTTCATACAAGCTCTGTGAGACTGTTACTTCATCGTACCACAGAGTAATACAAAAGCACATCATAGATGTAATCCTTCATACAAGCTCTGTGAGAATGTTACTTCATCTTACCACAGAGCTATACAACACCTCATAGATGTAATCCTTCATACAAGCTCTGTGAGAATGATACTTCATCTTACCACAGAGTTATACAACAACACTCCAAAGATGGAATCTTCATGCAAGTCTCCAGAGAATGCTACTTTATATCTTTACCACAGAGTTATTCAACAAACAACTATAGATAACTTTCATAAGCTTCCTGTGAGAATGCTACTTGATCTTACTTCACAGTTATACAACAACACTCTCCAGATGTAATCCTTTCATGTTTCCTGGGTGGGAGAAAGGTTTCCATCTTACCACAGAATCATACAAATACTAATTTCTGATGTAATCTTCACATGTCACTGTAGAGACTGTTATCATCGTACCGCCAGATAAAAAATTGTAGAGGTAACTTATGCCAAATTTCGGTGAGACTCATTTACCATCTTATCACTGAGTTATACAACAACACCTCATAGACGTAATCCTTCAAGCTCTGGTGGAGAACGTTAATTTCATCTTACCAAAGAGTTAATAAATAAATAATAATTCTTAGATGTGTCCTCACAAGCTTCCAGGAGAATGTTATCACCACAAAGAGCACAATAACAACACCCTACAGATGTAATCCGCTATACAAGCCTCAGAGATTGTTACCTATCTTACCAAAGAGTTACCAACAACACCCCTATAGATGTAATCCTTTCATACAAGCTTCTGTAGAGAATGTTATCATCTACTAAAAGAGCACAATAACATCTCATATACATGTAATCCTTCATACAAGCTCTGTGAGAATGTTAATTCATCTTACCAAAGAGTTAACAACAACACTCCATAGATGTAATCCGTCATACAAGCTCTGTGA
Source organism: Homarus americanus (assembly GCF_018991925.1). Classification (NCBI taxonomy): domain Eukaryota; kingdom Metazoa; phylum Arthropoda; class Malacostraca; order Decapoda; family Nephropidae; genus Homarus; species Homarus americanus. Next base: position 27,106 of record NW_024712424.1, read on the forward strand.
AAATGTTTCTTCATCTTACCACAGAATTATACAACAACACCTCATAGATGTAATTATTCATATAAGCTCTGTGAGAATGTTACTTCATCTTACCACAGAGTTATACAACAACACTCCATAGATGTAATCCTTCATACAGGCTCTGTAAGAATGTTACTTCAACGTACCACAGAGTTATACAAAAACACATCATAGAAGTAATCCTTCCTACAAGCTCTGTGAGAATTTTAATTCATCATACCACAGAGTTATACAACAACACCCCACAGATGTAATGCTTCATACAAGCTCTCTGAGAATGTTACTTCATCTTATCACACAGTTTACAAAATAACACTCCATAGATGTGTAATCCTTCATACAAGCTTCCAGAGAATATTATTTATCTTTACGAGCGAAGGCAACAACAGTTCTATGGAGCAATCTCATATAAGCTCTGTGAGAATGTTACTTCATCTCACCACAGAGTTATACAACAACACCTCATAGATGTAATCTGTCATACAAGATCTGCGAGAATGTTACTTCATCTTACCACAGAGTTTACAACAACACTCCATAGATGTAATCCTTCATACAAGCTCTGTGAGAATGTTACTTCATCTTACCACATAGTTATACAACAACACTCTATATATGTAACCCTTCATACAAGCTCTGCGAGAATGTTACCTCATCTTACCACAGTTATACAACAACACTCCATAGATGTAATCCTTCATACAAGATCTGTGAAAATGTTGCTTCATCTTATCACAGAATTATACAACAACACTTCATAGATGTAATCCTTCATTCAAAGTCTGTGAGAATGTTACTCCATCGTACCACAAAGTTATACAAAAACACATCATAGAAGTAATCCTTCATACAAGCTCTGTGAGAATGGTACTTCATCTTATCACAGAGTTATACAGCAACACCTCATAGACGTAATCCTTCATATAAGCTCTGTGAGAATGTTACTTCATCTTACCACAGAGTTATACAACACCACCCCATAGATGTAATACTTCATACAAGCGCTGTGAGAATGTTACTTCATCTTATCACACAGTTTACAACAACACTCCATTGATGTAATCCTTCATACAAGCTCTGTGAGATTGTTACTTCATCTTACCAAAGAGTTAACAACAACACTCCATAGATGTAATCTTTTATACAAGCTCTGTGAGAATGTTATTTCATCTTACCACAGAGTTATACAACAACACTCCAAAGATGTAATCCTTCATACAGGCTCTGTGAGAATGTTACTTTATCTTACCACAGAGTTATACAACAACACTCCAAAGATGTATCCTTCATATAAGCTCTGTGAGAATGTTACTTGATATTACCACTGAGTTATACAACAACACTCCATAGATGTAATCCTTCATACAAGCTCTGTGAGAAAGTTGCTTCATCTTACCACAGAATTATACAACACCTCATAGATGTAATCCTTCATACAAGCTCTGTGAGACTGTTACTTCATCGTACCACAGAGTTATACAAAGCGGCTATCGATAGATGTAATCCTTTCACAAGCCTGTGAGAATGCTATCTATCTTATTACAGAGTTATGGCTAACAACACCCTCATAGACGCAATCCTTCGCTACAAAGCCTCCAGGAGAACGTTACTCATCTTACCAAAGAGCTAACAACACAGTCCATAGATGTAATCCTCTCATGCTTCCAGGAGAATGTTACTTCATCTTACCAAAGAGCTAACAACAACACCTATAGATGTAGGCAAATCTTTTAAGCAAGCTCTGTGAGAATGTTATCACCCTACCAAAGAGCTAACAACAACACTCTATAGATGTAAAACTCGTTCAAGCTCTGTGTGAGAAAGTTACTTCATATTATCACACAGTTAAAAACAACACTCCTTAGATGTAATCCTTCATACAAGCTCTGTGAGAATGTTACTTCATCTTACCAAAGAGTTAACAACAACACTCCATAGATGTAATCCTTCATACAAGCTCTATGAGAATGTTACTTCATCGTACCACAGAGTTATACAACAACCTCCCATAGATGTAATCCTTCATACAAGCTCTGTGAGAAAGTTAGTTCATATTATCACACAGTTAACAACAACACTCCATAGATGTAATCCTTCATACAAGCTCTGTGAGAATGTTACTTCATCTTACCAAAGAGTTAACAACAACACTCCATAGATGTAATCCGTCATACAAGCTCTGTGAAAATGTTTCTTCATCTTACCACAGAGTTATACAACAACACTCCATAATATGTAATCCTTCATACAAGCTCTGTGAGAATGTTGCTTCATCTTACCACAGAATTATACAACAGCACCTCATAGACGTAATCCTTCATACAAGCTCTGTGAGAATGTTACTTCATCTTACAACAGAGTTATACAACAACCATAAGTAGGTGTAATCCGTCATACAACCTCTGTGAGAATGTTACTTCATCTTACCACAGAGTTATACAACAACACTCCCTAGATGTAATCCTTCATACAAGCACTGTGAGAATGTTACTTCATCTTATCACAGAGTTAACAACAACACTCCATACATGTAATCCTTCATACAAGCTCTGTGAGAATGTTACTTCATCTTACCACAGAGTTATACAACACCACCCCATAGATGTAATCCTTCATACAAGCTCTGTGAGAATTTTAATTCATTTTACCACAGAGTTATACAACAACACACCACAGATGTAATACTTCATACAAGCTCTGTGAGAATGTTACTTCATCTTATCACACAGTTTACAACAACACTCCATAGATGTAATCCTTCATACAAGCTCTATGAGAATGTTACTTCATCTTACCAAAGAGTTAACAACAACACTCCATAGATGTAATATTTTATACAAGCTCTGTGAGAATGTTATTTCATCTTACCACAGAGTAATACAACAACACTCCAAAGATGTAATCCTTCATACAAGCTCTGTGAGAATGTTACTTTATCTTACCACAGAGTTATACAACAACACTCCATAGATGTAATCCTTCATATAAGCTCTGTAAGAATGTTACTTGATCTTACCACAGAGTTACACAACAACACTCCATTGATGTAATCCTTCATACAAGCTCTGTGAGAAAGCTGCTTCATCTTACCACAGAATTATACAACAACACCTCATAGATGTAATCCTTCATACAAGCTCTGTGAGACTGTTACTTCATCGTACCACAGAGTTATAAAAAAGAACATCATAGATGTAATCCTTCATACACGCTCTGTGAGAATGCTACTTCATCTTATTACAGAGTTATACAACAACACCTCATAGACGTAATCCTTCATACAAGCTCTGTGAGAATGTTACTCATTTTACCAGAGCTATAAACAACACCCATAGATGTAATCCTTCATATAAGCCTGTGAGAATGCATTTCACCTTACCACAAAGCATACAACAACACTCCCCTAGATGTAATCCTTCATACAAGCTCTGTGAGAATGTTGCTTGATCATACCACAGAGTTATACAACAACGCCTCTACAGATGCAACTCTTCATACAAGCTCTGTGAGAATGTTATCATCTTACCATAGTTATACAACAACACTCCATAGATGTAACCTCTTTTCATACAAGCTCTGTGAGAATGTTACCTCATCTACCACAGAGTTATAATACAACTACACTCCATAGATGTAATCCTTCATACAAGCTCTACAGAATGATACTTCATCTTACCAGAGTTATACAACAACACTCCATAGATGTAATCCTTCATACAAGCTCTGTGAAAATGTTGCTTCATCTTACCACAGAATTATACAACAACACCTCATAGATGTAATCCTTCATTCAAGGTCTGTGAGAATGTTACTCCATCGTACCACAAAGTTATACAAAAACACATCATAGAAGTAATCCTTCATACAAGCTCTCTGAGAATGGTACTTCATCTTATCACAGAGTTATACAACAACACCTCATACACGTAATCCTTCATACAAGCTCTGTGAGAATGTTACTTCATCTTACCACAGAGTTATACAACACCACCCCATAGATGTAATACTTCATACAAGCGCTGTGAGAATGTTACTTCATCTTATCACACAGTTTACAACTTCACTCCATTGATGTAATCCTTCATACAAGCTCTGTGAGAATGTTACTTCATCTTACCAAAGAGTTATACAACAACACTCCAAAGATGTAATACCTTCATATAAGCTCTGTGAGAATGTTACTTGATCTTACCACTGAGTTATACAACAACACTCCATAGATGTAATCCTTCATACAAGCTCTGTGAGAAAGTTGCTTCATCTTTCCACAGAATTATACAACAACACCTCACAGATGTAATCCTTCATACAAGCTCTGTGAGACTGTTACTTCATCGTACCACAGAGTTATACAAAAGCACATCATAGATGTAACCCTTCATCCAAGCTCTGTGAGAATGCTACTTCATCTTATCACAGAGTTATACAACAACACCTCATAGACGTAATTCTTCATACAAGCTCTGTGAGAACGTTACTTCATCTTACCAAAGAGTTAACAACAACACTCCATAGATGTAATCCTTCATACAAGCTCTGTGAGAATGTTACTTCATCTTACCAAAGAGTTAACAACAACACTCCATAGATGTAATCCTTCATACAAGCTCTGTGAGAATGTTACTTCATCTTACCAAAGAGTTAAAAACAACACTCCATAGATGAAATCTTTCATACAGGCTGGGTGAGAATGTTACTTCATCTTACCACAGAATTATACAACAACACCTCATAGATGTAATCCTTCATACAAGCTCTGTGAGAATGTTACTTCATCGTTCCACAGAGTTATACAACAACACCCCATAGATGTAATCCTTCATACAAGCTCTGTGAGAATGTTACTTCATCTTATCACAGAGTTAACAACAACACTCAATACATGTAATCCTTCATACAAGCTCTGTGAGAATGTTACTTCATCTTATCACAGAGTTATCAACAACACTCCATAGATGTAATCCGTCATACAAGCTCTGTGAGAAAGTTAGTTCATATTGTCAAACAGTTAACAACAACACACCATAGATGTAATCCTTCCTACAAGCTCTGTGAGAATGTTAATTCATCTTACCAAAGAGTTATACAACAACACTCCATAGATGTAATCCGTCATACAAGCTCTGTGAAAATCTTTCTTCATCTTACCACAGAGTTATACAACAACACTCCATAATATATAATCCTTCATACAAGCTCTGTGAGAATATTACTTCATCTTACCAAAGAGTTAACAACAACACCTCATAGACGTAATCCTTCATACAAGCTCTGTGAGAACGTTACTTCATCTTACCAAAGAGTTAACAACAACACTCCATAGATGTAATCCTTCATACAAGCTCTGTGAGAATGTTGCTTCATCTTACCACAGAATTATACAACAACACCTCATAGATGTAATCATTCATATAAGCTCTGTGAGAATGTTACTTAATCTTACTACAGAGTTATACAACAACACACCATAGATGTAATCCTTCATACAAGCTCTGTGAGAATGTTACTTCATCGTACCACAGAGTTATACAAAAACACATCATAGAAGTAATCCTTCATACAAGCTCTGTGAGAATATTAATTCATCATACCACAGAGTTATACAACAACACCCCACAGATGTAATCCTTCATACAAGCTCTCTGAGAATATTACTATATCTTACCACAGAGTTATACAACAACACTCCATAGATGTAATCCTTCATATAAGCTCTGTGAGAATGTTACTTCATCTCACCACAGAGTTATACAACAACACTCCATAGATGTAATCCTTCATACAAGCTCTGTGAGAAAGTTCCGTCATCTTACCACAGAATTATAAAACAACACCTCATAGATGTAATCCTTCATACAAGCTCTGTGAGACTGTTACTTCATCGTACCACAGAGTTATACAAAAGCACATCATAGATGTATTCCTTCATGCAAGCTCTGTGAGAATGCTACTTCATCTTATCACAGAGTTATACAACAACACCTCATAGACGTAATCCTTCATACAAGCTCTGTGAGAACGTTACTTCAGTTTACCAGAGTTATAAAACAACACTCCATAGATGTAATCCTTCATATAAGTTCTGTGAGAATGTTACTTCACCTTACCACAAAGTTATACAATAACACTCCCTAGATGTAATCCTTCATACAAGCTCTGTGAGAATGTTGCTTGATCTTACCACAGAGTTATACAATAACACCTCATAGAAGTAATCTGTCATACAAGATCTGCGAGAATGTTACTTCATCTTACCACAGAGTTAACAACAACACTCCATAGATGTAATCCTTCATACAAGCTCTGTGAGAATGTTACTTCATCTTACCACATAGTTATACAACAACACTCTATATATGTAACCCTTCATACAAGCTCTGTGAGAATGTTACCTCATCTTACCACAGAGTTATACAACTACACTCCATAGATGTAATCCTTCATACAAGCTCTGCGAGAATGTTACTTCATCTTACCACAGTTATACAACAACACTCCATAGATGTAATCCTTCATACAAGATCTGTGAAAATGTTGCTTCATCTTATCACAGAATTATACAACAACACTTCATAGATGTAATCCTTCATTCAAAGTCTGTGAGAATGTTACTCCATCGTACCACAAAGTTATACAAAAACACATCATAGAAGTAATCCTTCATACAAGCTCTGTGAGAATGGTACTTCATCTTATCACAGAGTTATACAGCAACACCTCATAGACGTAATCCTTCATATAAGCTCTGTGAGAATGTTACTTCATCTTACCACAGAGTTATACAACACCACCCCATAGATGTAATACTTCATACAAGCGCTGTGAGAATGTTACTTCATCTTATCACACAGTTTACAACAACACTCCATTGATGTAATCCTTCATACAAGCTCTGTGAGATTGTTACTTCATCTTACCAAAGAGTTAACAACAACACTCCATAGATGTAATCTTTTATACAAGCTCTGTGAGAATGTTATTTCATCTTACCACAGAGTTATACAACAACACTCCAAAGATGTAATCCTTCATACAGGCTCTGTGAGAATGTTACTTTATCTTACCACAGAGTTATACAACAACACTCCAAAGATGTATCCTTCATATAAGCTCTGTGAGAATGTTACTTGATATTACCACTGAGTTATACAACAACACTCCATAGATGTAATCCTTCATACAAGCTCTGTGAGAAAGTTGCTTCATCTTACCACAGAATTATACAACAACACCTCATAGATGTAATCCTTCATACAAGCTCTGTGAGACTGTTACTTCATCGTACCACAGAGTAATACAAAAGCACATCATAGATGTAATCCTTCATACAAGCTCTGTGAGAATGTTACTTCATCTTACCACAGAGCTATACAACACCTCATAGATGTAATCCTTCATACAAGCTCTGTGAGAATGATACTTCATCTTACCACAGAGTTATACAACAACACTCCAAAGATGTAATCCTTCATGCAAGCTCTGTGAGAATGTTACTTTATCTTACCACAGAGTTATTCAACAACACTCCATAGATGTAATCCTTCATATAAGCTCTGTGAGAATGTTACTTGATCTTACCACAAAGTTATACAACAACACTCCATAGATGTAATCCTTCATACAAGCTCTGTGAGAAAGTTGCTTCATCTTACCACAGAATTATACAACAACACCTCATAGATGTAATCCTTCATACAAGCTCTGTTAGACTATTTGCTTCCATCATTACCACAAGAGTTATAAAAACACATCATAGATGTAATCCTTCATCTAAAGTTCTGTAGAATACTACTTCATCTTATTACAGAGATATACAGCACCTCATAGACAATCCTTCACTTGCAAGCTCCTGTGAAACGTTACTTCATTTACCAGAATTATACAACAACACTTCATAGATGTAATCCTTCATATAAGCTCTGTGAGAATATTACTTCACTTTACCACAGAGTTTTACAACAACACTCCCTAGATGTAATCCTTCATAGAAGCTCTGTGAGAATGTTGCTTCATCTTACCACAGAGTTATACAACAACACCTCATAGATGTAATCTGTCATACAAGATCTGCGAGAATGTTACTTCATCTTACTACAGAGTTAACAACAACACTCCATAGATGTAATCCTTCATACAAGCTCTGTGAGAATGTTACTTCATCTTACCACATAGTTATACAACAACACTCCATAGATGTAACCCTTCATACAAGCTCTGTGAGAATGTTACCTCATCTTACCACAGAGTTATACAACTACACTCCATAGATGTAATCCTTCATACAAGCTCTGCGAGAATGTTACTTCATCTTACCAGAGTTATACAACAACACTCCATAGATGTAATCTTTCATATAAGCTCTGTGAGAATGTTTCTTCCTCTCACCTCAGAGTTATACAACAACACTCCATAGATGTAATCCTTCATACAAGCTCTGTGAAAATGTTGCTTCATCTTACCACAGAATTATACAACAACACCTCATAGATGTAATCCTTCATTCAAGGTCTGTGAGAATGTTACTTCATCGTACCACAAAGTTTTTCAAAAACACATTATAGAGTAATCCTTCATACAAGCTCTGTGAGAATGGTACTTCATCTTATCACAGAGTTATACAACAACACCTCATAGACGTAATCCTTCATACAAGCTCTGTGAGAATGTTACTTCATCTTACCACAGAGTTATACAACACCACCCCATAGATGTAATCCTTCATACAAGCTCTGTGAGAATTTTAATTCATTTTACCACAGAGTTATACAACAACACACCACAGATGTAATACTTCATACAAGCTCTGTGAGAGTACAATTCATTTTACCACAGAGTTATACCTTTCTTTTACCCAACGATGTATTACTTCTGCTGGCTATGTGAGAATGTTACTTCATCTTACCACAGAGTTATACAACAACACTCCATAGATGTAATCCTTCATATAAGCTCTATGAGAATATTACTTCACCTTACCACAGAGTTATACAACAACACTCCCTAGATGTATTCCTTCATACAAGCTCTGTGAGAATGTTGCTTCATCTTACCACAGAGTTATACAAAAACACCTCATAGATGTAATCCTTCATACAAGCTCTGTGAGAATGTTACTTCATCTTACCACATAGTTTTACAACAACACTCCATAGAAGTAATCCTTCATACAAAGCTCTGAGAAATGCTACTTCATCTTATCACAGAGTTATACAACAACACCTCATAGACGTAATCCTTCATACAAGCTCTGTGAGAACGTTACTTCATCTTACCAAAGAGTTAACAACAACACTCCATAGATGTAATCCTTCATACAAGCTCTGTGAGAATGTTACTTCATCATACCAAAGAGTTAACAACAACACTCCATAGATGTAATCTTTTATACAAGCTCTGTGTCAATGTTACTTCATCTTACCGCAGAGTTAACAACAACACTCCATAGATGTAAACCTTCGTAAAAGCTCTGTGAGAAAGTTACTTCATATTATCACACAGTTAAAAACAACACTCCTTAGATGTAATCCTTCATACAAGCTCTGTGAGAATGTTACTTCATCTTACCAAAGAGTTAACAACAACACTCCATAGATGAAATCTTTCATACACGCTCTGTGAGAATATTACTTCATCTTACCACAGAATTATACAACAACACCTCATAGATGTAATCCTTCATACAAGCTCTGTGAGAATGTTACTTCATCGTACCACAGAGTTATACAACAACACCCCATAGATGTAATCCTTCATACAATCTCTGTGAGAATGTTACTTCATCTTATCACAGAGTTAACAACAACACTCCATACATGTAATCCTTCATACAAGCTCTGTGAGAATGTTACTTCATCTTATCACAGAGTTATCAACAACACTCCATAGATGTAATCCGTCATACAAGCTCTGTGAGAAAGTTAGTTCATATTTTCACACAGTTAACAACAACACTCCATAGATGTAATCCTTCATACAAGCTCTGTGAGAATGTTAATTCATCTTACCAAAGACTTAACAAAAACACTCCATTGATGTAATCCGTCATACAAGCTCTGTGAAAATGTTTCTTCATCTTACCACAGAGTTATACAACAACACTCCATAATATATAATCCTTCATACAAGCTCTGTGAGAATGTTGCTTCATCTTACCACAGAATTATACAACAACACCTCATAGACGTAATACTTCATACAAGCTCTGTGAGAATGTTACTTCATCTTACCACAGAGTTATACAACAACACACTATAGATGTAATCTTTCATACAAGCTCCGTTGGAATGTTACTTTACCTTACCACAAAGTTATACAACAACACTCCATAGATGTAATCCATCATACAATCTCTATGAGAATGTTACTTCATCTTACCACAGAGCTAGACAACAACACCTCATAGATGTAATCCTTCATACAAGCTCTGTGAGAATGATACTTCATCTTACCACAGTTATACAACAACACTCCATAGATGTAATCATTCATATAAGCTCTATGAGAATGTTACTTCATCTTACCACAGAGTTATACAACAACACTCCATAGATGTAATCCTTCATACAAGGTCTGTGAGAAGGTTACTTCATCGAACCACAGAGTTATACAAAAACACTTCATAGAAGTAATCCTTCATAAAAGCTCTGTGAGAATTTTAATTCATCATACCACAGAGTTATACAACAACACCCCACAGATGTAATCCTTCATACAAGCTCTGTGAGAATGTTACTTAATCTTACCACAGAGTTATACAACAACACTCCATAGATGTAATCCTTCATACAAACTCTGTGAGAAAGTTGCTTCATCTTACCACAGAGTTAAAAACAACACTCCATAGATGCAATCCATCATACAATCTCTGTGGGAATGTTACTTCATCTTATCACAGAATTATACAACAACACCTCATAGATGTAATCCTTCATACAAGCTCTGTGAGAATGCTACTTCATCTTATTACAGAGTTATACAACAACACCTCATAGACGTAATCCTTCATACAAGCTCTGTGAGAACGTTACTTCATCTTACCAAAGAGTTAACAACAACAGTCCATAGATGTAATCCTTCATACAAGCTCTGTGAGAATGTTACTTCATCTTACCAAAGAGTTAACAACAACACTCCATAGATGTAATCTTTTATACAAGCTCTGTGAGAATGTTACTTCATCTTACCAAAGAGTTAACAACAACACTCCATAGATGTAAACCTTCGTTCAAGCTCTGTGAGAAAGTTACTTCATATTATCACACAGTTAAAAACAACACTCCTTAGATGTAATCCTTCATACAAGCTCTGTGAGAATGTTACTTCATCTTACCAAAGAGTTAACAACAACACTCCATAGATGTAATCCTTCATACAAGCTCTATGAGAATGTTACTTCATCGTACCACAGAGTTATACAACAACCTCCCATAGATGTAATCCTTCATACAAGCTCTGTGAGAAAGTTAGTTCATATTATCACACAGTTAACAACAACACTCCATAGATGTAATCCTTCATACAAGCTCTGTGAGAATGTTACTTCATCTTACCAAAGAGTTAACAACAACACTCCATAGATGTAATCCGTCATACAAGCTCTGTGAAAATGTTTCTTCATCTTACCACAGAGTTATACAACAACACTCCATAATATGTAATCCTTCATACAAGCTCTGTGAGAATGTTGCTTCATCTTACCACAGAATTATACAACAGCACCTCATAGACGTAATCCTTCATACAAGCTCTGTGAGAATGTTACTTCATCTTACAACAGAGTTATACAACAACCATAAGTAGGTGTAATCCGTCATACAACCTCTGTGAGAATGTTACTTCATCTTACCACAGAGTTATACAACAACACTCCCTAGATGTAATCCTTCATACAAGCACTGTGAGAATGTTACTTCATCTTATCACAGAGTTAACAACAACACTCCATACATGTAATCCTTCATACAAGCTCTGTGAGAATGGTACTTCATCTTATCACAGAGTTATACAACAACACCTGCTAGACGTAATCCTTCATACAAGCTCTGTGAGAATGTTACTTCATCTTACCACAGAGTTATACAACACCACCCCAACGATGTAACACTTCATACAAGCTCTGTGAGAATGTTACTTCATCTTATCACACAGTTTACAACAACACTCCATAGATGTAATCCTTCATACAAGCTCTATGAGAATGTTACTTCATCTTACCAAAGAGTTAACAACAACACTCCATAGATGTAATATTTTATACAAGCTCTGTGAGAATGTTATTTCATCTTACCACAGAGTAATACAACAACACTCCAAAGATGTAATCCTTCATACAAGCTCTGTGAGAATGTTACTTTATCTTACCACAGAGTTATACAACAACACTCCATAGATGTAATCCTTCATATAAGCTCTGTGAGAAAGTTGCTTCATCTTTCCACAGAATTATACAACAACACCTCACAGATGTAATCCTTCATACAAGCTCTGTGAGACTGTTACTTCATCGTACCACAGAGTTATACAAAAGCACATCATAGATGTAACCCTTCATCCAAGCTCTGTGAGAATGCTACTTCATCTTATCACAGAGTTATACAACAACACCTCATAGACGTAATTCTTCATACAAGCTCTGTGAGAACGTTACTTCATCTTACCAAAGAGTTAACAACAACACTCCATAGATGTAATCCTTCATACAAGCTCTGTGAGAATGTTACTTCATCTTACCAAAGAGTTAACAACAACACTCCATAGATGTAATCCTTCATACAAGCTCTGTGAGAATGTTACTTCATCTTATCACAGAGTTAACAACAACACTCAATACATGTAATCCTTCATACAAGCTCTGTGAGAATGTTACTTCATCTTATCACAGAGTTATCAACAACACTCCATAGATGTAATCCGTCATACAAGCTCTGTGAGAAAGTTAGTTCATATTGTCAAACAGTTAACAACAACACACCATAGATGTAATCCTTCCTACAAGCTCTGTGAGAATGTTAATTCATCTTACCAAAGAGTTATACAACAACACTCCATAGATGTAATCCGTCATACAAGCTCTGTGAAAATCTTTCTTCATCTTACCACAGAGTTATACAACAACACTCCATAATATATAATCCTTCATACAAGCTCTGTGAGAATATTACTTCATCTTACCACAGAGTTATACAACAACACCTCATAGACGTAATCCTTCATACAAGCTCTGTGGGAATGTTACTTCATCTTATCACACAGTTAACAACAAAAGTCCATAGATGTAATCCTTCATGCAAGCTCTCTGAGAATGTTCCTTCATCTTACCACAGAGTTATACAACAACACCTCATAGAAGTAATCCTTCATACAAGCTCTGTGAGAATGTTATTTCATCTTACCACAGAGTTAACACCAACACTCCATAGATGCAATCCTTCATACAAGCTCTGTGGGAATGTTACTTCATCTTATCACAGAGTTAACAACAACACTCCATAGATGTAATCCTTCATACAAGCTCTGAGAGAATGTTACTTCATCTTACCAGAGTTATACAACAACACGCCATAGATGTAATCCTTCATACAAGCTCTGTGAGAATGTTACTTCATCTTACCACAAAGTTATACAACAACACTCCATAGATGTAATCCTTCATACACGCTCCGTGAGAATGTTACTATATCTTACCATATAGCTATACAACAACACCTCATAGATGTAATCCTTCTTACAATCTCTGTGAGAATGTTACGTCATCTTACCACAGAGCCATATGCCAACACCTCATAGATGTAATCCTTCAGTACAAGCTTCCCTGTGAGAATGATATTTCATCTTACCACAGAGTTATACAACAACACTCTATAGATGTAATCTTTTCACAAGCTTCAGGAGAAAGTTGCTTCCATCTACTACACAGAGTTATACAACAACACCTCATAGATGTAATCTGTCATACAAGATCTGCGAGAAAGTTACATCATCTTACCACAGAGTTAACAACAACGCTCCATAGATGTAATCCTTCATACAAGCTCTGTGAGAATGATACTTCATCTTACCACAGACTTATACAACAACACTCCATAGATGTAATCCTTCATACAAGCTCTGTGAGAAAGTTACTTCATCTTACCACAGAGTTATACAACAACATTCCATAGATGTAATCCTTCATACAAGCTCTGTGAGAAAGTTACTTCATCTTACCACAGAGTTATACAACAACATCTCATTGATACAATCTGTCATACAAGCTCTGTGAGAATGATACTTCATCTAACCTCAGAGTTATACAACAACACTCCATAGAAGTAATCCTTCATACAAGCTCTGTGAGAATTTTAATTCATCTTATCACAGAGTTAACAACAACACTCCATACATGTAATCCTTCATACAGGCTCTGTGAGAATGTTACTTCATCTTATCACAGAGTTAACAACAACACTCCATAAACGTAATCCTTCATACAAGCTCTGTGAGAATGTTACTTCATTTTACCAAAGAGTTAACAACAACACTCCATAGATGTAATCCGTCATACAAGCTCTGTGAAAATATTACTTCATCTTAGCACAGAGATATAAAACAACACTCCATAATATGTAATCGTTCATACAAGCTCTGTGTGAATGTTACTTCAACTTACCACACAGTTATACAACAACACCTCATCGATGTAATCTCTCATACAAGCTCTGTGAGAATGATACTTCATCTAACCTCAGAGTTATACAACAACACTCCATAGAAGTAATCCTTCATACAAGCTCTATGAGACCTTTAATTCATCTTACCACAGAGTTATACAACAAAACCCCATAGATGTAATCCTTCATACAAGCTCTGTGAGAATGTTCTTCATCTTACCACAGAGTTATACAACAACACTCCATATAAGAAATCCTTCATACAAGCTCTGTGAGAATGTTCTTCTTCTTACCACAGAGTTATACAACAACACTCCTTAGATGTAATCCTTCATACACGCTTTGAAGGAAATGTTAATTCATCTTACCACATAGTTAAACAACAACACCCCATAGATGTAATCCTTCTTACAAGCTCTGTGAGAATGTTACTTCATCTTATCAAAGCGTTATACAACAACACCCCATAGATGTAATCCTTCATACAAGCTCTGTGAGAATGGTACTTCATCTTACCACAGAGTTAACAACAACACCCCATAGAAGTAATCCTTCTTACAAGCTCGGTGAGAATGTTACTTCATCTTATCAAAGCGTTATACAACAACACCCCATAGATGTAATCCTTCATACAAGCTCTGTGAGAATGTTACTTCATCTTATCACAGAGTTAGACAACAACACCTCATAGATGTAATCCTTCATACAAGCTCTCTGAGAATGGTACTTCAACCTATCACAGAGTTATACAACAAAACCTCAAAGATGTAATACTTCATTCAAGCTCTGTGAGAATTGTACTTCATCTCACCACAGAGATATACAAAAACACCCCATAGATTTAATCCGTCATACAAGCTCTGTGAGAATGTCACTTCATCTTATCACAGAGTTAATAACAACACCCCATAGATTTAATCCTTCATACAAGTTCTGTGAGAATGTTACTTCATCTTATCACAGAGTTAATAACAACACTCCATAGATGTAATCCTTCATACAAGCTCTGTGAAAATGTTACTTCATCTTATCAAAGAGTTAACAACAACACGCTATAGATGTAATCCTTCATACAAGCTCTATGAGAATGTTACTTCATCTTATCAAAGTTGCTACACAACAACACCTCATCGATGTAATCTGTCATACAAGCTCTGTAAGAATGATACTTCATCTAACCTCAGAGTTATACAACAACACCTAATAGAAGTAATCCTTCATACAAGCTCTGTGAGAATGTTACTTCATCATACAACAGAGTTATACAACAACACTAAATAGATGTAATCCGTCATACAAGCTCTGTGAGAATGTTACTTCATCTTACCACAGAGTTATACAACACCTCATAGACGTAATCTTTCATACAAGCTCCGTGAGAATGTTACTTCATCTTATCAAAGCGTTATACAACAACACCCTATAGATGTAATCCTTCATACATGCTCTGTGAAAATGTTGCTTCATCTTACCACAGAATTATACAACAACACCTCATAGACGTAATCCTTCATACAAGCTCTGTGAGAATGTTACTTCATCTTACCACAGAGCTATGCAACAACACCTCATAGATGTAATCCTTCATACAAGCTCTGTGAGAATGTTACTTCATCGTTTCACAGAGTTAACATCAACACTCCATAGTTGTAATCCTTCATACAAGCACTGTGAGAATGTTACTTCATCTTACAAAAGAGTTAACAACAACACTCCATAGATGTAATCCGTCATACAAGCTCTGTGAAAATGTTACTTCATCTTACCACAGAGTTATACAACAACACTCCATAATATGTAAACTCTGTGAGAATGTTACTTCATCTTACCAGAGTTATACAACAACACCTCATCGATGTAATCTGTCATACAAGCTCTGTGAGAATGTTACTTCATCTTACCACATAGTTATACAACAACACCCCATTGATGTAATCCTTCTTCCAAGCTCTGTGAGAATGTTACTTCATTTTACCACAGAGTTATACAACAACACCTCATAGATGTCATCTGTCATACAAGCTCTGTGAGAATGACACTTCATCTTACCACAGAGTTATACAACAACACTCCATATAAGTAATCCTTCATACAAGCTCTGTGAGAATGTTACTTTATCTTACCATAGATTTATACAACAACACCTCATAGATGTAATCCTTCATACAAGCTCTGTGAGAATGTTACTTCATCTTACCACAGAGCTATACAACAACACCTCATAAATGTAATCTGCCATACAAGCTCTGTGAGAATGTTGCTTCATCTTACCACAGAGTTAAACAACAACATCCCATAGATGTAATCCTTCATACAAGCTCTGAGAGAATGTTAATTCATCTTACCACAGAGTTAACAACAACACCCCATAGAAGTAATCCTTTTTACAAGCTCTGTGAGAATGTTACTTCATCTCATCAAAGCGTTATACAAAACACCCAATAGATGTAATCCTTCATACAATGTCTGTGAGAATGTTGCTTCATCTTACCACTGAATTACACAACAACATCTCCTAGATGTAATCCTTCATACAAGCTCTGTGAGAACGGTACTTCATCTTACCACAGAGTTATACAACAACACCCCATAGATGTAATCCTTCATACAAGCTCTGGGAGAATGTTACTTCATCTTACCACAGAGCTATACAACAACACCTCATAGATGTAATCCTTCATACAAGCTCAGTGAGAATGATACTTCATCTTACCACAGAGTTGTACAACAACACTCCATAGATGTAATCCTTCATATAAGCTCTGTGAGAATGTTACTTCATCTTACCACAGAGTTATACAACAACACTCCATAGATGTAATCCTTCATACAAGCTCTGTGAGAATGTTACTTCATCTTACCACAGAGTTAACAACAACACTCCATACATGTAATCCTTCATACAAGCTCTGTGAGAATTTTACTTCATCTTATCACAGAGTTAACAACAACACTCCATAGATGTAATACTTCATACAAGCTCTGTGAGAAAGTTACTTCATATTATCACACAGTTAACATCAACACTCCATAAACGTAATCCTTCATACAAGCTCTGTGAGAATGTTACTTCATTTTACCAAAGAGTTAACAACAACACTCCATAGATGTAATCCGTCATACAAGCTCTGTGAAAATATTACTTCATCTTAGCACAGAGTTATACAACAACACTCCATAATATATAATCCTTCATACAAGCTCTGTGTGAATGTTACTTCATCTTACCACACAGTTATACAACAACACCTCATCGATGTAATCTCTCATACAAGCTCTGTGAGAATGATACTTCATCTAACCTCAGAGTTATACAACAACACTCCATAGAAGTAATCCTTCATACAAGCTCTGTGAGAATGTTCTTCATCTTACCACAGAGGTACACAACAACACTCCATATAAGAAATCCTTCATACAAGCTCTGTGAGAATGTTACTTCATCTTACCACAGAGTTATACAACAACACACCATAGATGTAATCCTTCATACAAGCTCTGTGAGAATGTTACTTCATCTTATCACAGAGTTAACAACGACACTCCATAGATGTAATCCTTCATGCAAGCTCAGTGAGAATTTTACTTCATCTTATCACAGAGTTAACAACAACACTCCATAGATTTAATCCTTCATACAAGCTCTGTGAGAATTTTACTTCATCTTATCACACAGTTTATAACAACACTCCATAGATGTAATCCTTCATACAAGCTCTGTGAGAATGTTACTTCATCTTACCAAAGAGTTAACAACAACACACCATAGATGTAATCCTTCATACAAGCTCTGTGAGAATGTTACTTCATCTTACCACAGAGTTATACAACAACACCCTATAGATGTAATCCTTCATACAAGCCCTGTGAGAATATTACTTCATCTTACCACAAAGTTATACAACAACACTCCATAGATGTAATCCTTCATACAAACTCTGTGAAAATGTTACTTCATCTTACCACAGAGTTATACAACAACACCCCATAGATGTAATCCTTCATACAAGCTCTGTGAGAATGTTACTTCATCTTACCACAGAGCTATACAACAACACCTCATAGATGTAATCCTTCATACAACTCAGTGAGAATGATACTTCATCTTACCACAGAGTTATACAACAACACTCCATAGATGTAATCCTTCATATAAGCTCTGTGAGAATGTTACTTCATCTTACCACAGAGTTATACAACAACACTCCATAGATGTAATCCTTCATACAAGCTCTGTGAGAATGTTACTTCATCTTATCACCGAGTTAACAACAACACTCCATACATGTAATCCTTCATACAGGCTCTGTGAGAATGTTACTTCATCTTATCACAGAGTTAACAACAACACTCCATAAACGTAATCCTTCATACAAGCTCTGTGAGAATGTTACTTCATTTTACCAAAGAGTTAACAACAACACTCCATAGATGTAATCCGTCATACAAGCTCTGTGAAAATATTACTTCATCTTAGCACAGAGTTATAAAACAACACTCCATAATATGTAATCCTTCATACAAGCTCTGTGTGAAGGTTACTTCATCTTACCACACAGTTATACAACAACACCTCATCGATGTAATCTCTCATACAAGCTCTGTGAGAATGATACTTCATCTAACCTCAGAGTTATACAACAACACTCCATAGAAGTAATCCTTCATACAAGCTCTATGAGACCTTTAATTCATCTTACCACAGAGTTATACAACAAAACCCCATAGATGTAATCCTTCATACAAGATCTGTGAGAATGTTCTTCATCTTACCACAGAGTTATACAACACGCCATATAAGAAATCCTTCATACAAGCTCTGTGAGAATGTTCTTCATCTTACCACAGAGTTATACAACAGCACTCCTTAGATGTAATCCTTCATACACGCTTTGAAGGAAATGTTACTTCATCTTACCACATAGTTAAACAACAACACCCCATAGATGTAATCCTTCTTACAAGCTCTGTGAGAATGTTACTTCATCTTATCAAAGCGTTATACAACAACATCCCATAGATGTAATCTCTCATACAAGCTCTGTGAGAATGATACTTCATCTAACCTCAGAGTTATACAACAACACTCCATAGAAGTAATCCTTCATACAAGCTCTATGAGACCTTTAATTCATCTTACCACAGAGTTATACAACAAAACCCCATAGATGTAATCCTTCATACAAGCTCTGTGAGAATGTTCTTCATCTTACCACAGAGTTATACAACAACACTCCATATAAAAAATCCTTCATACAAGCTCTGTGAGAATGTTCTTCATCTTACCACAGAGTTATACAACAGCACTCCTTAGATGTAATCCTTCATACACGCTTTGAAGGAAATGTTACTTCATCTTACCACATAGTTAAACAACAACACCCCATAGATGTAATCCTTCTTACAAGCTCTGTGAGAATGTTACTTCATCTTATCAAAGCGTTATACAAAAACATCCCATAGATGTAATCCTTCATACAAGCTCTGTGAGAATGGTACTTCATCTTTCCACAGAGTTAACAACAACACCCCATAGAAGTAATCCTTCTTACAAGCTCGGTGAGAATGTTACTTCATCTTATCAAAGCGTTATACAACAACACCCCATAGATGTAATCCTTCATACAAGCTCTGTGAGAATGTTACTTCATTTTACCACAGAGTTATACAACAACACCTCATAGATGTCATCTGTCATACAAGCTCTGTGAGAATGACACTTCATCTTACCACAGAGTTATACAACAACACTCCATATAAGTAATCCTTCATACAAGCTCTGTGAGAATGTTACTTTATCTTACCATAGATTTATACAACAACACCTCATAGACGTAATCCTTCATACAAGCTCTGTGAGATTGTTACTTCATCATACAACAGAGTTATACAACAACACTAAATAGATGTAATCCGTCATACAAGCTCTGTGAGAATGTTACTTCATCTTACCACAGAGTTATACAACACCTCATAGACGTAATCTTTCATACAAGCTCCGTGAGAATGTTACTTCATCTTATCAAAGCGTTATACAACAACACCCCATAGATGTAATCCTTCATACATGCTCTGTGAGAATGTTGCTTCATCTGACCACAGAATTATACAACAACACCTCATAGACGTAATCCTTCATACAAGCTCTGTGAGAATGTTACTTCATCTTATCACAGAGTTAACAACAACACTCCATCGATGTAATCCTTCATACAAGCTCTGTGAGAAAGTTACATCATATTATCACACAGTTAACATCAACACTCCATAGTTGTAATCCTTCATACAAGCTCTGTGAGAATGTTACTTCATCTTACCAAAGAGTTAACAACAACACCCCATAGATGTAATCCTTCATATAAGCTCTGTGAGAATGTTACTTCATCTTACCACAAAGTTATACAACAACACTCCATAGACGTAATCCTTCATACAAGCTCTGTGACAATGTTACTTCTTCTTACCACATAGCGAAACAACAACACCCCATACATGTAATCCTTCTTGCAAGCTCTGTGAGAATGTTACTTCATCTTACCACAGAGTTATACAACAACACCCCATTGATGTAATCCTTCTTCCAAGCTCTGTGAGAATGTTACTTCATTTTACCACAGAGTTATACAACAACACCTCATAGATGTAATCTGTCATACAAGCTCTGTGAGAATGACACTTCATCTTACCACAGAGTTATACAACAACACTCCATATAAGTAATCCTTCATACAAGCTCTGTGAGAATGTTACTTTATCTTACCATAGATTTATACAACAACACCTCATAGATGTAATCCTTCATACAAGCTCTGTGAGAATGTTACTTCATCTTACCACAGAGCTATACAACAACACCTCATAAATGTAATCTGCCATACAAGCTCTGTGAGAATGTTGCTTCATCTTACCACAGAGTTAAACAACAACATCCCATAGATGTAATCCTTCATACAAGCTCTGAGAGAATGTTAATTCATCTTACCACAGAGTTAACAACAACACCCCATAGAAGTAATCCTTTTTACAAGCTCTGTGAGAATGTTACTTCATCTTATCAAAGCGTTATACAAAAACACCCAATAGATGTAATCCTTCATACAATGTCTGTGAGAATGTTGCTTCATCTTACCACTGAATTACACAACAACATCTCCTAGATGTAATCCTTCGTACAAGCTCTGTGAGAATGTCACTTCATCGTACCACAGAGTTATTCAAAAACACCCAATAGATGTAATCCTTCATACAAGCTCTGTGAGAACGGTACTTCATCTTACCACAGAGTTATACAACAACACCCCATAGATGTAATCCTTCATATAAGCTCTGGGAGAATGTTACTTCATCTTACCACAGAGCTATACAACAACACCTCATAGATGTAATCCTTCATACAAGCTCAGTGAGAATGATACTTCATCTTACCACAGAGTTGTACAACAACACTCCATAGATGTAATCCTTCATATAAGCTCTGTGAGAATGTTACTTCATCTTACCACAGAGTTATACAACAACACTCCATAGATGTAATCCTTCATACAAGCTCTGTGAGAATGTTACTTAATCTTATCACAGAGTTAACAACAACACTCCATACATGTAATCCTTCATACAAGCTCTGTGAGAATGTTACTTCATATTATCACAGAGTTAAGAACAACACTCCATAGATGTAATCCTTCATATAAGCTCTGTGAGAAAGTTACTTCATATTATCACACAGTTAACATCAACACTCCATAGATGTAATCCTTCATACAAGCTCTGTGAGAATGTTACTTCATCTTACCAAAGAGTTGACAACAACACTCCATAGATGTAATCCGTCATACAAGCTCTGTGAAAATGTTACTTCATCTTACCACAGTTATACAACAACACTCCATAATATGTAATCCTTCATACAAGCTCTGTGAGAATGTTACTTCATCTTACCACAGAGTTATACAACAACACCTCATTGATGTAATCTGTCATACAAGCTCTGTGAGAATGATACTTCATCTAACCTCAGAGTTATACAACAACACTCCATAGAAGTAATCCTTCATACATGCTCTGTGAGAATTTTAATTCATATTACCACAGAGTTATACAACACCCCATAGATGTAATCCTTCATATAAGCTCTATGAGAATGTTACTTCATCTTACCACAAAGTTATACAACAACACTCCATAGACGTAATCCTTCATACACGCTCTGTGAGAATGTTACTTCATCTTACCACATAGCTATACAACAACACCCCATAGATGTAATCCTTCTTACAAGCTCTGTGATAATGTTACTTTATCTTACCACATAGTTATACAACAACACCCTATAGATGTAATCCTTCTTCCAAGCTCTGTGAGAATGTTACTTCATCTTACCACAGAGTTATACAACAACACCTCATAGATGTAATCTGCCATACAAGCTCTGTGAGAATAATACTTCATCTTACCACAGAGTTATACAACAACACTCCATAGAAGTAATCCTTCATACAAGCTCTGTGAGAATGTTCTTCATCTTACCACAGAGCTATACAACAACACTCCATAGATATAATCCTTCATACACGCTTTGAAGGAAATGTTACTTCATCTAACCACAAAGTTAAACAACAACACCCCATAGATGTAATCCTTCTTACAAGCTCTGTGAGAATGTTACTTCATCTTATCAAAGCGTTATACAACAACACCTCATAGATGTAATCTGTCATACAAGCTCTGTGAGAATGTTACTTCATCTTACCACAGAGTTAAACAACAACACCCCAATGATGTAATCCTTCAAACAAGTTCTGAGAAAATGTTACTTCATCTTACCACAGAGTTAACATCAACACCCCATAGAAGTAATCCTTCTTACAATCTCTGTGAGAATGTTACTTCATCTTATCAAAGCGTTATACAACAACACCCCATAAATGTAATCCTTCATACAAGCTCTGTGAGAATGTTGCTTCATCGTACCATAGAGTTATACAAAAACACATCATAGATGTAATCCTTCATACAAGCTCTGTGAGAATGTTACTTCATCTTTTCACAGAGTTATACAACAACACCTCAAAGATGTAATACTTCATACAAGCTCTGTGAGAATGTTACTTCATCTTACCACAGAGTTATACAAAAGCACCCCATAGATTTAATCCTTCAAACAAGCTCTGTGAGAATGTTACTTCATCTTATCACAGAGTTAAAAACAATACTCCATAGATGTAATCCTTCATACAAGCTCTGTGAAAATGTTATTTCATCTTATGACAGAGTTAACAACAACACTCCATAGATGTAATCCTTCATTCAAGCTCTGTGAGAATGTTACTTCATCTTATCACACAATCAACAACAACACTCCATAGATGTAATATTTCATACAAGCTCTGTGAGAATGTTTCTTCATCTTACCACAGAGTTATACAACAACACCTCATAGATGTAATCCTTCATACAAGCTCTGTGAGAATGTTACTTCATCTTACCACATAGTTAACAACAACACCCCATAGAAGTAATCCTTCGTACAAGCTCGGTGAGAATGTTACTTCATCTTATCAAAGCGTTATACAACAACACCCCATAGATGTAATCCTTCATACATGCTCTGTGAGAATGTTGATTCATCTTACCACAGAATTATACAACAACACCTCATAGATGTAATCCTTCATACAAGCTCTGTGATAATGTTACTTCATCTTTTCACAGAGTTATACAACAACACCTCATAGATGTAATACCTCATACAAGCTCTGTGAGAATGTTGCTTCATCTTACCACAGAGGTAATACCAACACTCAATACATGTAATCCTTCATACAAGCTCTGTGAAAATGTTACTTCATCTTACCACACAGTCAACAACAACACTCCATAGATGTAATCCTTCATACAAGCTCTGGGAGAATGTTACTTTATCTTACCACAGAGTTAGCAACAACACTCCATAGATGCAATCCTTCATAAAAGCTCTGTGAGAATGTTACTTCATCATACCACAGAGTTATACAACAACACTCCATAGATGTAATCCTTCATACAAACTCTTTGGGAATGTTACTTCATCTTACCACAGATTTATACAACAACACTCCATAGATGTAATCCTTCATACAACCTCTGTGAGAATGTTACTTCATCTTACTACAGAGTTATACAACACCACTAAATAGATGTAATCCGTCATAAAAGCTCTGTGAGAATGTTACTTCATCTTACCAAAGAGTTAACAGCTACACTCCATAGATGTAATCTTTCATACACGTTCTGTGAGAATGTTACTTCATCTTACCACAGAGTTATACAACAACACTCCAAAGATGTAATCCTTCATACAAGCTCTGTGAGAATGTTACTTCATCTTACCACAGAGTTATACAACAACACTCCATAGATGTTATCCTTCATATAAGCACTATGAGAATGTTACTTCATCTTACCAGAGAGTCATACAACAACACTCCATAGATGTAATCCTTCATACAATCTCTGTGAGAAAGTTCCTTCATCTTACCACAGAGTTATACAAAAACACATCATAGATGTAATCCTTCATACAAGCTCTGTGAGAATGCTACTTCATCTTATAACAGAGTTATACAACAACACCTCATAGACGTAATCCTTCATACAAGCTCTGTGAGAAAGTTACTTCATATTATCACACAGTTAACAACAAAACTCCATAGATGTAATCCTTCATACAAGCTCTGTGAGAATGTTACTTCATCTTACCAAAGAGTTAACAACAACATTCCACAGATGAAATCTTTCGTACACGCTCTTTGAAAATGTTACTTCATCTTACCACAGAGTTATACAACAACACTCCATAATATGTAATCCTTCATACAAGCTCTGTGAGAATGTTACTTCATCTTACCACAGAGTTATACAACAACACCCCATAGATGTAATCCCTCATACAAGCTCTGTGAGAATGTTACTTCATCTTATCACAGAGTTAACAACAACACTCCATACATGTAATCCTTCATACAAGCTCCGTGAGAAAGTTACTTCATATTATCACACAGTTAAAAACAACACTCCATAGATGTAATCCTTCATTCAAGCTCTGTGAGAATGTTACTTCATCTTACCACTGAGTTATACCTACAACACCTCATCGATGTAATCTCTCATACAAGCTCTGTGAGAATGACACTTCATCTATCCTCAGAGTTATACAACAACACTCCATAGAAGTAATCCTTCATACAAACTCTGTCAGAATTTTAATTCATCTTACCACAGAGTTATACAACAACACCCCATAGATGTAATCCTTCATACAAGCTCTGTGAGAATGTTACTTCATCTTACCACAAAGTTATACAACAACACTCCATAGACGTAATCCTTCATACACGCTCTGTGAGAATGTTCTTCATCTTACCACAGAGTTATACAACAACACTCCATAGATGTAATCCTTCATACACGCTTTGAAGAAAATATTACTTCATCTTACCACAAAGTTAAACAACAACACCCCATAGATGTAATCCTTCTTACAAGCTGTGTGAGAATGTTACTTCATCTTATCAAAGCGTTATACAACAACACACCATAGATATAATCCTTCATACAAGCTCTGTGAGAATGTTACTTCATCTTACCACAGAGTTATACAACAACACCTCATAGATGTAATCTGTCATACAAGCTCTGTGAGAAGGCTGCTTCATCTTACCACAGAGTTAAACAACAACACCCCATAGATGTAATCCTTCATACAAGATCTGTGAGAATGTTACTGCATCTTATCACAGAGTTGATAACAACACTCCATAGATGTAATCCTTCATACAAGCTCTGTGAAAAAGTTACTCCCTCTTATCACAGAGTTAACAACAACACTCCATAGATGTAATCCTTCATACAAGCTCTGTGAGAATGTTACTTCATCTTATCACAGAGTTAACAACAACACTCCATAGATGTAATCCTTCATACAAGCTCTGTGAGAAAGTTACTTCATATTATCACACAGTTAACATCAACACTCCATAGATGTAATCCTTCATACAAACTCTGTGAGAATGTAACTTCATCTTACCAAAGAGTTAACAACAACACTCCATAGATGCAATCCGTCATACAAGCTCTGTGAAAATGTTACTTCATCTTATCACAGAGTTATACAACAACACCTCATCGATATAATCTGTCATAAAAGCTCTGTGAGAATGATACTTCATCTAACCTCAGAGTTATACAACAACACTCCATAGAAGTAATCCTTCATACAAGCTCTGTGAGAAATTTAATTCATCTTACCACAGAGTTATACAACAACTCCCCATAGATGTAATCCTTCATATAAGCTCTTTGAGAATGTTACTTCATCTTACAACAGAGTTAACAACAACACTCCATAGACGTAATCCTTCATACAAGCTCTGTGAGAATGTTACTTCATATTATCACACAGTTAACATCAACACTCCATAGACGTAATCCTTCATACAAGCTCTGTGAGAATGTTACTTCATCTTACCAAATAGTTGACAACAACACTCCATAGATGTAATCCGTCATACAAGCTCTGTGAGAATGATACTTCATCTAACCTCAGAGTTATGCAACAACACTCCATAGAAGTAATCCTTCATACAAGCTCTGTGAGAATTTTATGTCATATTACCACAGAGTTATACAACAACACCCCATAGATGTAATCCTTCATATAAGCTCTGTGAGAATGTTACTTCATCTTACCACAAAGTTATACAACAACACTCCATAGACGTAATCCTTCATACACGCTCTGTGAGAATGTTACTTCATCTTACCACATAGCTATACAACAACACCCCATAGATGTAATCCTTCTTACAAGCTCTGTGATAATGTTACTTTATCTTACCACATAGTTATACAACAACACCCTATAGATGTAATCATTCTTCCAAGCTCTGTGAGAATGTTACTTCATCTTAACACAGAGTTATACAACAACACCTCATAGATGTAATCTGTCATACAAGCTCTGTGAGAATGATACTTCATCTTACCACAGAGTTATACAACAACACTCCATAGAAGTAATCCTTCATACTAGCTCTGTGAGAAAGTTAGTTTCATCTTATCACATAGTTAACACAAAACACTCCATAGATGTAATCCTTCATACAAGCTCTGAGAGAAAGTTAGTTTCATATTATCACACAGTTAACAACAACACTCCATAGATGTAATCCTTTATACAAGCTCTGTGAGAATGTTACTTCATCTTACCAAAGAGTTAACAACAACACTCCATAGTTGTAATCCGTCATACAAGCTCTGTGAAAATGTTTCTTCATCTTGCCACAGAGTTATACAACAACACTCCATAATATGTAATCCTTCATACAAGCTCTGTGAGAATGTTGCTTCATCTTACCACAGAATTACACAACAACACCTCATAGACATAATCCTTCATACAAGCTCTGTGAGAATGTTACTTCATCTTACAACAGAGTTATACAACAACACTAAATAGCTGTAATCCGTCAAACAAGCTCTCTGAGAATGTTACTTCATCTTACCACAGAGTTATACAACAACACACTATAGATGTAATCCTTCATACAAGCTCCGTGAGAATGTTACTTCATCTTACCACAAAGTTATACAACAACACTCCATAGATGTAATCCTTCATACAAGCTCTGTGAGAATGTTACTTCATCTTACCACAGAGCTATACAACAACACTCCATTGATGTAATCCTTCATACAAGCTCTGTGAGAATGTTACTTCATCTTATCACAGAGTTAAGAACAACACTCCATAGATGTAATCCTTCATATAAGCTCTGTGAGAAAGTTACTTCATATTATCACATAGTTAACATCAACACTCCATAGATGTAATCCTTCATACAAGCTCTGTGAGAATGTTACTTCATCTTACCAAAGATTTGACAACAACACTCCATACATGTAATCCGTCATACAAGCTCTGTGAAAATGTTACTTCATCTTACCACAGAGTTATACAACAACACTCCATAATATGTAATCCTTCATACAAGCTCTGTGAGAATGTTACTTCATCTTACCACAGAGTTATACAACAACACCTCATTGATGTAATCTGTCATACAAGCTCTGTGAGAATGATACTTCATCTTACCACAAAGTTATACAACAACACTCCATAGACGTAATCCTTCATACACGCTCTGTGAGAATGTTACTTCATCTTACCACGTAGCTATACAACAACACCCCATAGATGTAATCCTTCTTACAAGCTCTGTGATAATGTTACTTTATCTTACCACATAAAGTTATACAACAACACCTCATAGATGTAATCCTTCTTCCAAGCTTGTGAGAATGTTACTTCATCTTACCACAGAGTTATACAACAACACCTCATAGATGTAATCTGTCATACAAGCTCTGTGAGAATGTTCTTCATCTTACCACAGAGCTATACAACAACACTCCATAGATATAATCCTTCATACACGCTGAAGGAAATACATCTTACCACAAGTTAAACAACAACACCTTAGATGTAATCCTTCATGCTTCCAGAGAATGTTACTTCATCTTATCAAAGCGTTATACAACAACACCCAATAGATGTAATCCTTCATACAATGTCTGTGAGAATGTTGCTTCATCTTACCACTGAATTATACAACAACACCCCATAGATGTAATCCTTCATACAAGCTCTTTGAGAATGTTGTTTCATCGTACCATAGAGTTATACAACAACACATCATAGATGTAATCCTTCATACAAGCTCTGTGAGAATGGTACTTCATCTTTTCACAGAGTTATATAAAAGCACCCCATAGATTTAATCCTTCATACAAGCTCTGTGAGAATGTTACTTCATCTTATCACAGAGTTAAAAACAACACTCCATAGATGTAATCCTTCATACAAGCTCTGTGAAAATGTTATTTTATCTTATGACAGAGTTAACAACAACACTCCATAGATGTAATCCTTCGTTCAAGCTCTGTGAGAATGTTACTTCATCTTATCACACAGTCAACAACAACACTCCATAGATGTAATACTTCATACAAGCTCTGTGAGAATGTTTCTTCATCTTACCACAGAGTTATACAACAACACCTCATAGATGTAATCCTTCATACAAGCTCTGTGAGAATGTTACTTCATCTTACCACATAGTTAACAACAACACCCCATAGAAGTAATCCTTCGTACAAGCTCGGTGAGAATGTTACTTCATCTTATCAAAGCGTTATACAACAACACCCCATAGATGTAATTCATACATGCCTGTTGATTCATCCACAAATTATATGCAACACCTCTGTGATGTAATCCTTCATACAAGCTCTGTGATAATGTTAATTCATCTTTTCACAGAGTTATACAACAACACCTCATAGATGTAATACCTCATACAAGCTCTGTGAGAATGTTGCTTCATCTTACCACAGAGGTAATACGAACACTCCATACATGTAATCCTTCATACAAGCTCTGTGAGAATGTTACTTCATCTTATCACACAGTCAACAACAACACTCCATAGATGTAATCATTCATACAAGCTCTGTGTGAATGTTACTTCATCTTACCACAGAATTATACAACAACACCTCATAGATGTAATCCTTCATACAAGCTCTGGGAGAATGTTACTTTATCTTACCACAGAGTTAGCAACAACACTCCATAGATGCAATCCTTCATAAAAGCTCTGTGAGAATGTTACTTCATCTTACCACAGAGTTATACAACAACACTCCATAGATGTAATCCTTCATACAAACTCTTTGAGAATGTTACTTCATCTTACCACAGATTTATACAACACACTCCATAGATGTAATCCTTCATACAACCTCTGTGAGAATGTTACTTCATCTTACTACAGAGTTATACAACACCACTAAATAGATGTAATCCGTCATACAAGCTCTGTGAGAATGTTACTTCATCTTACCAAAGAGTTAACAGCTACACTCCACAGATGTAATCTTTCATACACGCTCTTTGAGAATGTTACTTCATCTTACCACAGATTTATACAACAACACTCCATAGATGTAATCCTTCATACAACCTCTGTGAGAATGTTACTACATCTTACTACAGAGTTATACAACACCACTAAATAGATGTAATCCGTCATACAAGCTCTGTGAGAATGTTACTTCATCTTACCAAAGAGTTAACAGCTACACTCCACAGATGTAATCCTTCATACAAGCTCTGTGAGAATGTTACTTCATCTTATCACAGAGTTAAGAACAACACTCCATAGACGTAATCCTTCATATAAGCTCTGTGAGAAAGTTACTTCATCTTATCACACAGTCAACAACAACACTCCATAGATATAATCCTTCATACAAGCTCTGTGAGAATGTTACTTCATCTTACCACAGAATTATACAACAACACCTCATAGATGTAATCCTTCAAACAAGCTCTGGGAGAATGTTACTTTATCTTACCACAGAGTTAGCAACAACACTCCATAGATGCAATCCTTCATAAAAGCTCTGTGAGAATGTTACTTCATCTTACCACAGAGTTATACAACAACACTCCATAGATGTAATCCTTCATACAAACTCTTTGAGAATGTTACTTCATCTTACCACAGATTTATACAACAACACTCCATAGATGTAATCCTTCATACAACCTCTGTGAGAATGTTACTTCATCTTACTACAGAGTTATACAACACCACTAAATAGATGTAATCCGTCATACAAGCTCTGTGAGAATTTATCTTCATCTTACCAAAGAGTTAACAGCTACACTCCACAGATGTAATCTTTCATACACGCTCTGTGAGAATGTTACTTCATCTTACCACAGAGTTATACAACAACACTCCAAAGATGTAATCCTTCATACAAGCTCTGTGAGAATGATACTTCATCTTATCACAGAGTTAAGAACAACACTCCATAGATGTAATACATCATATAAGATCTGTGAGAAAGTTACTTCATATTATCACACAGTTAACATCAACACTCCATAGACGTAATCCTTCATACAAACTGTGTGAGAATGTTACTTCATCTTACCACAGAGTTATACAACAACACCTCATCGATGTAATCTGTCATACAAGCTCTGTGAGAATGATACTTCATCTAACATCAGAGTTATGCAACAACACTCCATAGAAGTAATCCTTCATACAAGCTCTGTGAGAATTTTAAATCATATTACCACAGAGTTATACAACAACACCCCATAGATGTAATCCTTCATATAAGCTCTGTGAGAATGTTACTTCATCTTACCACATAGCTATACAACAACACCCCATAGATGTAATCCTTCTTACAAGCTCTGTGATAATGTTACTTTATCTCACCACATAGTTATACAACAACACCCTATAGATGTAATCCTTCTTCCAAGCTCTGTGAGAATGTTACTTCATCTTACCACAGAGTTATACAACAACACCTCATAGATGTAATCTGTCATACAAGCTCTGTGAGAATGATACTTCATCTTACCACAGAGTTATACAACAACACTCCATAATATGTAATCCTTCATACAAGCTCTGTGAGAATGTTGCTTCATCTTACCAGAATTACATATACATCAACACTCTCAACAACACCTCATAGACATAATCCTTCATACAAGCTCTGTGAGAAAGTTAATTTCATCTTATCACATAGTTAACAACAACACTCCATATATGTAATCCTTCATACAAGCTCTGTGAGAAAGTTAGTTTCATATTATCACACAGTTAACAACAACACTCCATAATATGTAATCCTTCATACAAGCTCTGTGAGAATGTTGCTTCATCTTACCACAGAATTATACAACAACACCTCATAGACATAATCCTTCATACAAGCTCTGTGAGAAAGTTAATTTCATCTTATCACATAGTTAACAACAACACTCCATAGATGTAATCCTTCATACAAGCTCTGTGAGAAAGTTAGTTTCTCTATTATCACACAGTTAACAACAACACTCCATAATATGTAATCCTTCATACAAGCTCTGTGAGAATGTTGCTTCATCTTACCACAGAATTATACAACAACACCTCATAGACATAATCCTTCATACAAGCTCTGTGAGAATGTTACTTCATATTACAACAGAGTTATACAACAACACTAAATAGCTGTAATCCGTCAAACAAGCTCTGTGAGAATGTTACTTCATCTTACCACAGAGTTATACAACAACACACTATAGATGTAATCCTTCATACAAGCTCCGTGAGAATGTTACTTCATCTTACCACAAAGTTATACAACAACACTCCATAGATGTAATCCTTCATACAAGCTCTGTGAGAATGTTACTTCATCTTACCACAGAGCTATACAACAACACTCCATAGATGTAATCCTTCATACAAGCTCTGTGAGAATGTTACTTAATCTTATCACAGAGTTAACAACAACACTCCATACATGTAATCCTTCATACAAGCTCTGTGAGAATGTTACTTCATCTTATCACAGAGTTAAGAACAACACTCCATAGATGTAATCCTTCATATAAGCTCTGTGAGAAAGTTACTTCATATTATCACACAGTTAACATCAACACTCCATAGATGTAATCCTTCATACAAGCTCTGTGAGAATGTTACTTCATCTTACCAAAGAGTTGACAACAACACTCCATAGATGTAATCCGTCATACAAGCTCTGTGAAAATGTTACTTCATCTTACCACAGAGGTACACAACAACACTCCATAATATGTAATCCTTCATACAAGCTCTGTGAGAAATTTTCTTCATCTTACCACAGAGTTATACAACAACACCTCATAGATGTAATCTGTCATACAAGCTCTGTGAGAATGATACTTCATCTTACCACAGAGCTATACAACAACACTCCATAGATATAATCCTTCATACACGCTTTGAAGGAAATGTTACTTCATCTTACCACAAAGTTAAACAACAACACCCCATAGATGTAATCCTTCTTACAAGCTCTGTGAGAATGTTACTTCATCTTATCAAAGCGTTATACAACAACACCTCATAGATGTAATCTGTCATACAAGCTCTGTGAGAATGTTACTTCATCTTATCAAAGCGTTATACAACAACACCCCATAGATGTAATCCTTCATACAAGCTCTTTGAGAATGTTGTTTCATCGTACCATAGAGTTATACAACAACACATCATAGATGTAATCCTTCATACAAGCTCTGTGAGAATGGTACTTCATCTTTTCACAGAGTTATATAAAAGCACCCCATAGATTTAATCCTTCATACAAGCTCTGTGAGAATGTTACTTCATCTTATCACAGAGTTAAAAACAACACTCCATAGATGTAATCCTTCATACAAGCTCTGTGAAAATGTTATTTTATCTTATGACAGAGTTAACAACAACACTCCATAGATGTAATCCTTCGTTCAAGCTCTGTGAGAATGTTACTTCATCTTATCACACAGTCAACAACAACACTCCATAGATGTAATACTTCATACAAGCTCTGTGAGAATGTTTCTTCATCTTACCACAGAGTTATACAACAACACCTCATAGATGTAATCCTTCATACAAGCTCTGTGAGAATGTTACTTCATCTTACCACATAGTTAACAACAACACCCCATAGAAGTAATCCTTCGTACAAGCTCGGTGAGAATGTTACTTCATCTTATCAAAGCGTTATACAACAACACCCCATAGATGTAATCCTTCATACATGCTCTGTGAAAATGTTGATTCATCTTACCACAGAATTATACAACAACACCTCATAGATGTAATCCTTCATACAAGCTCTGTGATAATGTTAATTCATCTTTTCACAGAGTTATACAACAACACCTCATAGATGTAATACCTCATACAAGCTCTGTGAGAATGTTGCTTCATCTTACCACAGAGGTAATACGAACACTCCATACATGTAATCCTTCATACAAGCTCTGTGAGAATGTTACTTCATCTTATCACACAGTCAACAACAACACTCCATAGATGTAATCATTCATACAAGCTCTGTGTGAATGTTACTTCATCTTACCACAGAATTATACAACAACACCTCATAGATGTAATCCTTCATACAAGCTCTGGGAGAATGTTACTTTATCTTACCACAGAGTTAGCAACAACACTCCATAGATGCAATCCTTCATAAAAGCTCTGTGAGAATGTTACTTCATCTTACCACAGAGTTATACAACAACACTCCATAGATGTAATCCTTCATACAAACTCTTTGAGAATGTTACTTCATCTTACCACAGATTTATACAACAACACTCCATAGATGTAATCCTTCATACAACCTCTGTGAGAATGTTACTTCATCTTACTACAGAGTTATACAACACCACTAAATAGATGTAATCCGTCATACAAGCTCTGTGAGAATGTTACTTCATCTTACCAAAGAGTTAACAGCTACACTCCACAGATGTAATCTTTCATACACGCTCTTTGAGAATGTTACTTCATCTTACCACAGATTTATACAACAACACTCCATAGATGTAATCCTTCATACAACCTCTGTGAGAATGTTACTACATCTTACTACAGAGTTATACAACACCACTAAATAGATGTAATCCGTCATACAAGCTCTGTGAGAATGTTACTTCATCTTACCAAAGAGTTAACAGCTACACTCCACAGATGTAATCCTTCATACAAGCTCTGTGAGAATGTTACTTCATCTTATCACAGAGTTAAGAACAACACTCCATAGACGTAATCCTTCATATAAGCTCTGTGAGAAAGTTACTTCATCTTATCACACAGTCAACAACAACACTCCATAGATATAATCCTTCATACAAGCTCTGTGAGAATGTTACTTCATCTTACCACAGAATTATACAACAACACCTCATAGATGTAATCCTTCAAACAAGCTCTGGGAGAATGTTACTTTATCTTACCACAGAGTTAGCAACAACACTCCATAGATGCAATCCTTCATAAAAGCTCTGTGAGAATGTTACTTCATCTTACCACAGAGTTATACAACAACACTCCATAGATGTAATCCTTCATACAAACTCTTTGAGAATGTTACTTCATCTTACCACAGATTTATACAACAACACTCCATAGATGTAATCCTTCATACAACCTCTGTGAGAATGTTACTTCATCTTACTACAGAGTTATACAACACCACTAAATAGATGTAATCCGTCATACAAGCTCTGTGAGAATTTATCTTCATCTTACCAAAGAGTTAACAGCTACACTCCACAGATGTAATCTTTCATACACGCTCTGTGAGAATGTTACTTCATCTTACCACAGAGTTATACAACAACACTCCAAAGATGTAATCCTTCATACAAGCTCTGTGAGAATGATACTTCATCTTATCACAGAGTTAAGAACAACACTCCATAGATGTAATACATCATATAAGATCTGTGAGAAAGTTACTTCATATTATCACACAGTTAACATCAACACTCCATAGACGTAATCCTTCATACAAACTGTGTGAGAATGTTACTTCATCTTACCACAGAGTTATACAACAACACCTCATCGATGTAATCTGTCATACAAGCTCTGTGAGAATGATACTTCATCTAACATCAGAGTTATGCAACAACACTCCATAGAAGTAATCCTTCATACAAGCTCTGTGAGAATTTTAAATCATATTACCACAGAGTTATACAACAACACCCCATAGATGTAATCCTTCATATAAGCTCTGTGAGAATGTTACTTCATCTTACCACATAGCTATACAACAACACCCCATAGATGTAATCCTTCTTACAAGCTCTGTGATAATGTTACTTTATCTCACCACATAGTTATACAACAACACCCTATAGATGTAATCCTTCTTCCAAGCTCTGTGAGAATGTTACTTCATCTTACCACAGAGTTAACAACAACACCCCATAGAAGTAATCCTTCTTACAAGCTATGTGAGAATGATACTTCATCTTACCACAGTGTCATGCAACAACACTCCATAGAAGTAATCCTTCATACAAGCTCTGTGAGAATGTTAATTCATCTTACCACAGAGTTATACAACAACACCTCATAGATGTAATCCTTCATACAAGCTCTGTGAGACTGTTACTTCATCGTACCACAGAGTTATACAAAAGCACATTATAGATGTAATCCTTCATACAAGCTCTGTGAGAATGCTACTTCATCTTATCACAGAGTTATAAAACAACACCTCATAGACGTAATCCTTCATACAAGCTCTGTGAGAATGTTACTTCATCTTACCAAAGAGTTAACAACAACACTCCATAGATTTAATCTTTCATACACGCTCTGTGAGAATATTACTTCAACTTACCACAGAATTATACAACAACACCTCATAGATGTAATCCTTCATACAAGCTCTGTGAGAATGTTACTTCATCTTACCTCAGAGTTATACAACAACACCCCATAGATGTAATCCTTCATACAAGCTTTGTGGAGAGAAAGTTAGTTTCTATTATCACACAGCACAAATAACACTCCATAATATGTAAATTCCTTCATACAAGCTCTGTGGAGAATAAGTTGTTTTCATCTTACCACAGAATTACATACAACAAACACCTCATAGACATAATCTTCATAAGCTCTCCAGGAGAATGTTATCATATTACAAACAGAGTTATACAACAACACTAAATAGCTGTAATCCGTCAAACAAGCTCTGTGAGAATGTTACTTCATCTTACCACAGAGTTATACAACAACACACTATAGATGTAATCCTTCATACAAGCTCCGTGAGAATGTTACTTCATCTTACCACAAAGTTATACAACAACACTCCATAGATGTAATCCTTCATACAAGCTCTGTGAGAATGTTACTTCATCTTACCACAGAGCTATACAACAACACTCCATAGATGTAATCCTTCATACAAGCTCTGTGAGAATGTTACTTAATCTTATCACAGAGTTAACAACAACA
Organism: Homarus americanus; assembly: GCF_018991925.1. Taxonomy (NCBI): domain Eukaryota; kingdom Metazoa; phylum Arthropoda; class Malacostraca; order Decapoda; family Nephropidae; genus Homarus; species Homarus americanus. Next base: position 64,691 of record NW_024712424.1, read on the forward strand.
CTCCATACATGTAATCCTTCATACAAGCTCTGTGAGAATGTTACTTCATCTTATCACAGAGTTAAGAACAACACTCCATAGATGTAATCCTTCATATAAGCTCTGTGAGAAAGTTACTTCATATTATCACACAGTTAACATCAACACTCCATAGATGTAATCCTTCATACAAGCTCTGTGAGAATGTTACTTCATCTTACCAAAGAGTTGACAACAACACTCCATAGATGTAATCCGTCATACAAGCTCTGTGAAAATGTTACTTCATCTTCCCACAGAGGTACACAACAACACTCCATAATATGTAATCCTTCATACAAGCTCTGTGAGAAATTTTCTTCATCTTACCACAGAGTTATACAACAACACCTCATAGATGTAATCTGTCATACAAGCTCTGTGAGAATGATACTTCATCTTACCACAGAGCTATACAACAACACTCCATAGATATAATCCTTCATACACGCTTTGAAGGAAATGTTACTTCATCTTACCACAAAGTTAAACAACAACACCCCATAGATGTAATCCTTCTTACAAGCTCTGTGAGAATGTTACTTCATCTTATCAAAGCGTTATACAACAACACCTCATAGATGTAATCTGTCATACAAGCTCTGTGAGAATGTTACTTCATCTTATCAAAGCGTTATACAACAACACCCCATAGATGTAATCCTTCATACAAGCTCTTTGAGAATGTTGTTTCATCGTACCATAGAGTTATACAACAACACATCATAGATGTAATCCTTCATACAAGCTCTGTGAGAATGGTACTTCATCTTTTCACAGAGTTATACAACAACACCTCAAAGATGTAATACTTCAGACAAGCTCTGTGAGAATGTTACTTCATCTTACCACAGAGTTATACAAAAGCACCCCATAGATTTAAGCCTTCATACAAGCTCTGTGAGAATGTTACTTCATCTTATCACAGAGTTAACAACAACACTCCATAGATGTAATCCTTCATTCAAGCTCTGTGAGAATGTTACTTCATCTTATCACACAGTCAACAAAAACACTCCATAGATGTAGTACTTCATACAAGCTCTGTGAGAATGTTTCTTCATCTTACCACAGAGTTATACAACAACAGCTCATAGATGAAATCCTTCATACAAGCTCTGTGAGAATGTTACTTCATCTTACCACAGAGTTAACAATAACACCCCATAGAAGTAATCCTTCTTACAAGCTCGGTGAGAATGTTACTTCATCTTATCAAAGCGTTATACAACAACACCCCATAGATGTAATCCTTCATACATGCTCTGTGAGAATGTTGCTTCATCTTACAACAGAATTATACAACAACACCTCATAGATGTAATCCTTCATACAAGCTCTGTGATAATGTTACTTCATCTTTTCACAGAGTTATACAACAACACCTCATAGATGTAATACTTAATACAAGCTCTGTGAGAATGTTGCTTCATCTTACCACAGAGGCAATACCAACACTCCATACATGTAATCCTTCATACAAGCTCTGTGAGAATTTTACTTCATCTTACCACACAGTCAACAACAACACGCCATAGATGTAATCCTTCATACAAGCTCTTTGAGAAGTTGCTTCATCTTACCACAAAGTTATACAACAACACTCCATAGATGTAATCCTTCATACAAGCCTTCAGGAGAATACATTTCATCTTTACTAAGGTTATATAACAAATAATACTATAGATGTAACTTTCATAAGCCCATGAGAATGTTACAAACCTCCACAAAGTTATACAACAACACTCCATAGATGTAACTTTCATACAAGCTTCCAGAAAAATGTTTTCATCTTACCACAGAAAGTTATACAAAAACACTCCATTATATGTAACCTTCATACAAAGCTTCTGTGAGAATGTTGCTTCATCTACCACAGAATTCATAAGCAACAACACTCCATATAAGAAATCCTTCATACAAGCTCTGTGAGAATGTTCTTCATCTTACCACAGAGTTATACAACAACACACTATAGATGTAATCCTTCATACAAGCTCTGTGTGAATGTTACTTCATCTTACCACACAGTTATACAACAACACCTCATCGATGTAATCCTTCATACAAGCTCTGTGAGAATGTTACTTCATATTACAACAGAGTTATACAACAACACTAAATAGCTGTAATCCGTCAAACAAGCTCTGTGAGAATGTTACTTCATCTTACCAAAGAGTTATCAACAACACTCCATAGATGTAATCCGTCATACAAGCTCTGTGAGAAAGTTAGTTTCATATTATCACACAGTTAACAACAACACTCCATAGATGTAATCCTTCATACAAGCTCTGTGAGAATGTTACTTCATCTTACCAAAGAGTTAACAACAACACTCCATAGATGTAATCCGTCATACAAGCTCTGTGAAAATGTTTCTTCATCTTACCACAGAGTTATACAACAACACTCCATAATATGTAATCCTTCATACAAGCTCTGTGAGAATGTTGCTTCATCTTACCACAGAATTATACAACAACACCTCATAGACATAATCCTTCATACAAGCTCTGTGAGAATGTTACTTCATATTACAACAGAGTTATACAACAACACTAAATAGCTGTAATCCGTCAAACAAGCTCTGTGAGAATGTTACTTCATCTTACCACAGAGTTATACAACAACACACTATAGATGTAATCCTTCATCCAAGCTCCGTGAGAATGTTACTTCATCTTACCACAAAGTTATACAACAACACTCCATAGATGTAATCCTTCATACAAGCTCTGTGAGAATGTTACTTCATCTTACCACAGAGCTATACAACAACACCTCATAGATGTAATCCTTCATACAAGCTCAGTGAGAATGATACTTCATCTTACCACAGAGTTATACAACAACACTCCATAGATGTAATCCTTCATATAAGCTCTGTGAGAATGTTACTTCATCTTACCACAGAGTTATACAACAACACTCCATAGATGTAATCCTTCATACAAGCTCTGTGAGAATGTTACTTTATCTTACCACAGAGTTATACAACAACACTCCATAGATGTAATCCTTCATACAAGCTCTGTGAGAATGTTACTTCATCTTATCACAGAGTTAACAACAACACTCCATACATGTAATCCTTCATACAAGCTCTGTGAGAATGTTACTTCATCTTATCACAGAGTTAACAACAACACTCCATAGATGTAATCCTTCATACAAGCTCTGTGAGAAAGTTACTTCATATTATCACACAGTTAACAACAACACTCCATAGATGTAATCCTTCATACAAGCTCTGTGAGAATGTTACTTCATCTTACGACAGAGTTATACAACAACACCCCAAAGAGCATGAACTGCTCTAATATACTACAGACGGGCAAGGGGGGACCTAGTTGAGGTTTATAAGCATCTCAGGGGCACTACTCAGTTGAGTGTCCTTACTTGGAGCTGGCGGACGCTCGCCCCACAAGGGGTCACAGCTCAAGATTGAAGAAGCCGCAAGTCCGGAAAACCGTGAGGGCAAACTTTTTCGGAGTGAGGGTTGTAAACTCTTGGAACAATCTACCAGAAAGTGTTGTGACGGCACCGAGTGTGAGCTCTTTCAAGAGAAGACTTGACCAACACTGGAGCGGGTTCAGGTACATTCAGGAGCCGGTGCATGCCCAGTATTTGCCAACAGTGCGTGACAGAGACGTGACCGATCGCCCGGGCGGCTAGCGAGCCGACCCTTTGGTGAAGAATATAAAGGAAAGAGTCAGACCGATCGCCCAAGCGGCTAACAAGTCGATCAGTGGCGAAGAGGGCAAAAAAAGAAAAAGTAATAGATGTAACCTTTCATACATGCTCAGGAGAATGCTACATTTATCACCACAGAGTTATACAACAACACCCCTAGGATGTACTCAACTTCATACAAGCCTGTGGAATGTTATCATCTATCACAGAGCAATAACAATTGCCCATACATGTAATCCTTCATACAAGCTCTGTGAGAAATGATATCATCGCACTAGAAAGTTACAAAACACATCAGATGTAATCCTTCATACAAGCTCTGTGAGAATGTTACATTATCTTACCAAAGAGTTAGCAACAACACTCCATAGATGTAATCCGTCATACAAGCTCTGTGAGAATGTTGCTTCATCTTACAACAGAGTTATACAACAACACTCCATAATATGTAATCCTTCATACAAGCTCTGTGAGAATGTTGCTTCATCTTACCACGGAGTTATACAACAACACTCCATAATATGTAATCCTTCATACAAGCTCTGTGAAAATGTTTCTTCATCTTACCACGGAGTTATACAACAACACTCCATAATATGTAATCCTTCATACAAGCTCTGTGAGAATGTTGCTTCATCTTACAACAGAGTTATACAACAACACTAAATAGCTGTAATCCGTCATACAAGCTATGTGAGAATGTTACTTCATCTTACCACAGAGTTATACAACAACACACTATAGATGTAATCCTTCATACAAGCTCCGTGAGAATGTTACTTCATCTTACCACAAAATTATACAACAATACTCCATAGCTGTAATCCTTCATACACGCTCTGTGAGAATGTTACTTCATCTTACCACAGAGCTATACAACAACACTCCATAGATGTAATCCTTCATACAAGTTCTGTGAGAATGTTACTTCATCTTATCACAGAGTTAAGAGCAACACTCCATAGATGTAATCCTTCATATAAGCTCTGTGAGAAAGTTACTTCATATTATCACACAGTTAACATCAACACTCCATAGATGTAATCGTTCATAGAAGCTCTGTGAGAATGTTACTTCATCTTACCAAAGAGTTGACAACAACACTCCATAGATGTAATCCGTCATACAAGCTCTGTGAAAATGTTACTTCATCTTACCACAGAGTTATACAACAACACTCCATAATATGTAATCCTTCATACAAGCTCTGTGAGAATGTTACTTCATCTTACCACAGAGTTATACAACAACACCTCATCGATGTAATCTGTCATACAAGCTCTGTGAGAATGATACTTCATCTAACCTCAGAGTTATACAACAACACTCCATAGAAGTAATCCTTCATACAAGCTCTGTGAGAATTTTAATTTATATTACCACAGAGTTATACAAATAAATAATCTATAGATGTAATCCTTTCATACAACTCGAGAAAGTTGCTCTATCTTACCACACAGAGTTAGTCAAATAAGACCTAAGGATCTCAACCTATCATACAACTTCTGTGGAATACATTTCATCTACCACAGCAATGCCTAACAGTCCATAGATGTAATCCTTCATACAAGTTTCTGGAGAATGTTCCTTCATCTTACCACAGAGTTAAGGCAACAACACCCAATAGATGTAATCCTTCATACAAGCTCTGTGAGAAAGTTGCTTCATCTTACCACAGAATTATACAACAACACCTCATAGATGTAATCCTTCATACAAGCTCTGTGAGACTGTTACTTCATCGTACCACAGAGTTATACAAAAGCACATCATAGATGTAATCCTTCATACAAGCTCTGTGAGAATGCTACTTCATCTTATCACAGAGTTATACAACAACACCTCATAGACGTAATCCTTCATACAAGCTCTGTGAGAACGTTACTTCATCTTACCAAAGAATTAACAACAACACTCCATAGATGTAATCTTTTATACATCTCTGTGTCAATGTTACTTCATCTTACCGCAGAGTTAACAACAACACTCCATAGATATAAACCTTCGTACAAGCTCTGTGAGAAAGTTACTTCATATTATCACACAGTTAAAAACAACACTCCTTAGATGTAATCCTTCATACAAGCTCTGTGAGAATGTTACTTCATCTTACCAAAGAGTTAACAACAACACTCCATAGATGAAATCTTTCATACACGCTCTGTGAGAATATTACTTCATCTTACCACAGAATTATACAACAACACCTCATAGATGTAATCCTTCATACAAGCTCTGTGAGAATGTTACTTCATCGTACCACAGAGTTATACAACAACACCCCATAGATGTAATCCTTCATACAATCTCTGTGAGAATGTTACTTCATCTTATCACAAAGTTATCAACAACACTCCATAGATGTAATCCGTCATACAAGCTCTGTGAGAAAGTTAGTTCATATTTTCACACAGTTAACAACAACACTCCATAGATGTAATCCTTCATACAAGCTCTGTGAGAATGTTAATTCATCTTACCAAAGACTTAACAAAAACACTCCTTAGATGTAATCCTTCATACAAGCTCTGTGAGAATGTTAATTCATCTTACCAAAGACTGAACAAAAACACTCCATAGATGTAATCCTTCATACAAGCTCTGTTAGAATGATACTTCATCTTACCACAGAGTTATACAACAACACTCCATAGATGTAATTATTCATATAAGCTCTGTGAGAATGTTACTTCATCTTACCACAGAGTTATACAACAACACTCCATAGATGTAATCCTTCATACAAACTCTGTGAGAACTTTGCTTCATCTTACCACAGAGTTAACAACAACACTCCATAGATGCAACCCATCATACAATCTCTGTGGGAATGTTACTTCATCTTATCACACAGTTAACAACAACACTCCATAGATGTAATCCTTCATACAAGCTCTGCGAGAATGTTACTTCATCTTACCAGAGTTATACAACAACACGCCATAGATGTAATCCTTCATACAAGCTCTGTGAGAATGTTACTTCATCTTACCACAAAGTTATACAACAACACTCCATAGATGTAATCCTTCATACACGCTCTGTGAGAATGTTACTATATCTTACCACATAGCTATACAACAACACCCCATAGATGTAATCCTTCTTACAAGCTCTTTGAGAATGTTACTTCATCTTACCAAAGAGTTATACAACACCTCATAGATGTAATCTGTCATACAAGCTCTTTGAGAATGATACTTCATCTTACGATAGAGTTATACAACAACACTCCATAGAAGAAATCCTTCATACAAGCTCTGTGAGAATGTTAATTCATCTTACCACAGAGTTACACAACAACACCCAATAGATGTAATCCTTCATACATGCTCTGTGAGAATGTTACTTCATCTTACCTTTGAGCTATACAACAACACCTCATAGATGTAATCTTTCATACAAGCTCTGTGAGAATGATACTTCATCTTACCACAGACTTATTCAACAACACTCCATAGATGTAATCCTTCATATAAGCTCTGTGAGAATGTTACTTCATCTTACCACAGAATTATACAACAACACTCCATAGATTTAATCCTTCATACAAGCTCTGTGAGAATGTTACTTCATCTTATCACAGAGTTAACAACAACACCCCATAGATGTAATCCTTCTTACAAGCTCTGTGAGAATGTTACGTCATCTTATCATAACGTTATACATCAGACCCCATAGTACATCCTTTACAACTTCTCATGAAATGTTTTCATCTTACCAGGGATTATGCACAACACTCCATAGATGTAATCCTTCATACAAGCTCTGTGAGAATGTTACTTCATCTTATCACAGAGTTAACAACAACACCCCATAGATGTAATCCTTCTTACAAGCTCTGTGAGAATGTTACGTCATCTTATCTTAGCGTTATACATCAAGACCCCATAGATGTAATCCTTCATACAAGCTATGTGAGAATGTTACTTCATCTTACCAGAGTTATACAACAACACTCCATAGATGTAATCCTTCATATAAGCTCTGTGAGAATATTACTTCACCTTACCACAGAGTTATACAACAACACTCCCTAGATGTATTCCTTCATACAAGCTCTGTGAGAATGTTGCTTCATCTTACCACAGAGTTATACAACAACACCTCATAGATGTAATCTGTCATACAAGATCTACGAGAATGTTACTTCATCTTACCACAGAGTTAACAACAACACTCCATAGATGTAATCCTTCATACCTGCTCTGTGAGAATGTTACTTCATCTTACCACATAGTTATACAACAACACTCCATAGATGTAATCCGTCATATAAGCTCTCAGAGAATGTTACTTCATCTTACCACAGAGTTAACAACAACACCCCATAGAAGTAATCCTTCTTACAAGCTATGTGAGAATGATACTTCATCTTACCACAGTGTTATGCAACAACACTCCATAGAAGTAATCCTTCATACAAGCTCTGTGGGAATGTTAATTCATCTTACCACAGAGTTATACAACAACACCCAATAGATGTAATCCTTCATACAAGCTAAGTGAGAATGTTGCTTCATCTTACCACAAAGTTATACAACAACACTCCATAGGTTTAACCCTTCATACAAGCTCTGTGAAAATGTTACTTCATCTTACCACAGAGTTACCCAATAACACCCCAAAGATGTAATCCTTCATACATGCTCTGTGAGAATGTAAGTTCATCTTACCATTGAGCTATACAACAACACCTCATAGATGTAATCTTTCATACAAGCTCTGTGAGAATGATACTTCATCTTACCACAGACTTATACAACAACACTCCATAGATGTAATCATTCATATAAGCTCTGTGAGAATGTTACTTCATCTTACCACAGAGTTATACAACAACACTCCATAGATGTAATCCTTCATACAACCTCTGTGAGAATGTTACTTCATCTTACCACAGAGTTATATAACAACACCCCATAGATGTAATCCTTCATACATGCTCTGTGAGAATGTAACTTCATCTTACCATTGAGCTATACAACAACACCTCATAGATGTAATCTTTCATACAAGCTCTGTGAGAATGATACTTCATCTTACCACAGACTTATACAACAACACTCCATAGATGTAATCATTCATAAAAGCTCTGTGAGAATGTTACTTCATCTTACCACAGAGTTATACACCCTGCGCAGATGTAACTCTACAAATAAGCATATGTGAGAATGTTACTTCATCTTTATCAACAGAGTTAACAACAACACCCCATAGATGTAATCTTTCTACAAGTTTGTGAGAATAAACATGTCATCTTATCATAAAGGTTATATAACAACACTCCATAGATGTAATCCTTCATACAAGCTCTCAGAGAATGTTACTTCATCTTACCACAGAGTTAACAACAACACACCCATAGAAGTAATCCTTCTTACAAGCTATGTGAGAATGATACTTCATCTTACCAAAGAGTTAACATCAACACTCCATAGATGAAATCTTTCATACACGCACTGTGAGAATATTACTTCATCTTACCACAGAATTATACAACAACACCTCATAGATGTAATCCTTCATACAAGCTCTGTGAGAATGTTACTTCATCGTACCACAGAAATATACAACAACACCCCATAGATGTAATCCTTCATACAAGCTCTATAAGAATGTTACTTCATCTTATCACAGAGTTAACAACAACACTCCATACATGTAATCCTTCATACAAGCTCTGTGAGAATGTTACTTCATCTTATCACAGAGTTATCAACAACACTCCATAGATGTAATCCGTCATACAAGCTCTGTGAGAATGTTAGTTCATATTTTCACACAGTTAACAACAACACTCCATAGATGTAATCCGTCATACAAGCTCTGTGAGAATGTTAGTTCATATTTTCACACAGTTAACAAAAACACTCCATTGATGTAATCCTTCATACAAGCTCTGTGAGAATGTTACTTCATCTTATCACAGAGTTATCAACAACACTCCATAGATGTAATTCCTTCATACAAGCTCTGTGAGAATGTTACTTCATCTTACCACATAGTTATACAACAACACTCCATAGATGTAACCCGTCACACAAGCTCTATGAGAATGATACCTCATCTTACCACAGAGTTATACAACAACACTCCATAGATGTAATCCTTCATACAATCTCTGCAAGAATGTTACTTCATCTTACCAGAGTTATACAACAACACCCCTAGATGTATTCCTTCATACAGTCAGGAGAATGTTGCTCATCTACCAATATATACAACAACACCTCATAGATGTAATCTGTCATACAAGATCTGCGAGAATGTTACTTCATCTTACCACAGAGTTAACAACAACACTTCATAGATGTAATCCTTCATACAAGCTCTGTGAGAATGTTACTTCATCTTACCACATAGTTATACAACAACACTCCATAGATGTAATCCTTCATACAAGCTCTCAGAGAATGTTACTTCATCTTACCACAGAGTTAACAACAACACCCCATAGAAGTAATCCTTCTTACAAGCTATGTGAGAATGATACTTCATCTTACCACAGTGTTATGCAACAACACTCCATAGAAGTAATCCTTCATAAAAGCTCTGTGAGAATGTTAATTCATCTTACCACAGAGTTATACAACAACACCCAATAGATGTAATGCTTCATACAAGCAATGTGAGAATGTTGCTTCATCTTACCACAAAATTATACAACAACACTCCATAGATGTAATCCTTCATACAAGCTCTGTGAAAATGTTACTTCATCTTACCACAGAGTTACCCAACAACACCCCATAGATGTAATCCTTCATACATGCTCTGTGAGAATGTTACTTCATCTTACCATTGAGCTATACAACAACACCTCATAGATGTAATATTTCATACAAGCTCTGTGAGAATGATACTTCATCTTACCACAGACTTATACAACAACACTCCATAGATGTAATCATTCATATAAGCTCTGTGAGAATGTTACTTCATCTTACCACAGAGTTATACAACAACACTCCATAGATGTAATCCTTCATACAGCTCTGTGAGAATGTTACTTCATCTTATCACAGAGTTAACAACAACACCCCATAGATGTAATCCTTCTTACAAGCTCTGTGAGAATGTTACGTCATCTTATCATAGCATTATACAACAACACCCCATAGATGTAATCCTTCATACAAGCTATGTGAGAATGTTACTTCATCTTACCACAGAGTTATATAACAACACTCCATAGATGTAATCCTTCATACAAGCTCTCAGAGAATGTTACTTCATCTTACCACAGAGTTAACAACAACACCCCAAAGAAGTAATCCTTCTTACAAGCTATGTGAGAATGATAATTCATCTTACCACAGGGTTATGCAACAACACTCCATAGAAGTAATCCTTCATACAAGCTCTGTGAGAATGTTACTTCATCTTACCACAGAGTTATACAACAACACCTCATAGATGTAATCCTTCATACAAGCTCTGAGAGAATGTTACTTCATCTTACCACAGAGTTAACAACAACACCCCATAGAAGTAATCCTTCTTACAAGTTCGGTGAGAATGTTACTTCATCTTATCAAAGCGTTATACAACAACACCCCATTGATGTAATCCTTCATACAAGCTCTGTGAGAATGTTACTTCACCTTACCACAGAGTTATACAACAACACCTCATAGATGTAATCCTTC
>NW_024712425.1:0-8464 GCF_018991925.1 Homarus americanus
CTCCCAAAACAAATACCTAACTTACCCATCCCATACTAACTCAGATGACATGTACGTTTCCCTTAGCCAATAAGGTCGGTGAGAGTTCCACAATGCCTGTACGCAAGCCCTCTCCCTCAAGGCCGGAGAGGTGTACCTTATAAAAACGGCACCAACTGCAGACGACATTGAACGCCTCTCTCGGCCAATAAGGTCGGGGAGGGGTGCAATGTACCTGTACACAAACCCTCTCCCTCAAGAATGGGGCCAGAACTCACAATACCTGCAAGAAAGAGAGAATGCAATAATTAACCCAACTCTGCCAACCACTAACAAAACCTACAATCCTCCCAAAAGAAAAACTTAACCCACCCAACCTTACTCACAACCCCTCTTAGAAATCGATACCTACAATCCTCCCAAAATAAAAACTTAATATACCCGACCTTTCTAACAAGCCCCTTTGACCCTCCTAATAAAAATAAATAAATAAATAAATAAAATAAATAAATAAATAAATAAAAACATATGACGCAATACAACTATTCATTAGCAACACAAAACATATCATTCCTAAGAAATCCTACCATACCATAAATTAACCCAAGAACCTCCAAAGCCCCCCTTTCCCCCTTTCGCCTCCCTTCTCCTCTCCTCTCCTCCCCCCTCCTCCCGACAACCGAACCATACCTGACCTTATAACATTATCCTAACCCTCCCTCTCTCCCCTTACATTTACATGCAAACACATACACACTCACACAACAACCCCCCTTAAGCAATTTTAATTCACCTTAAATTAACATACAACCGCCACCCCCATCAATCCCCAAACACAAACTCCCCCCCTCCCTCAACCAATCTCCAAACACAACATCCCCCCCCCGCCAGACAAAGCCACCTTACCAAAATCGACCTAACTCAAGACTGAAACCTAACAACCTATATCTCACTCTCATCTCCGTTCACAATTTGACATAGCTCAAATCTGCCTCCTGCCATTACTAAACAACTCTCCTACGATACACTCATCCTTCCTCACTACGAATACTTTGACATTTCAAACTCAAAGATTCTAAACTCTTCCTCCAACTCTCTCCATTTCTCTCTGACATAGCTAAAAGACCCACAACTCTCAGAAACAAATCAAAACATACCCAACGTCTGTGACATCCAATTCTCAATAAAATCAACCTAACTCAAGACTGAAACCATTCAGCCTATATCTCATTCTCGTCTCCGTTCATAATTTGACAAAAAAGCTCAAATCTGTCTGCTGCTATTACTAAAAACTCTCCTACGATACGCTCATCCTTCCTTACTATGAATACTTTGACATTTCAAGCTCAAAGATTCAAAAACCCTTCCTCCAACTCGCTCCGTTCCTCTTTGACATAGCTCAAAGACTTTACCTTCATCTTTATCCAAACTACCCTACGACTAGCAAAATTTCTATATTTTCACCTTCTCTGTTTACTTTGATCGTGTGTGCCTGTGCGTCCGTCCACCTGCGTTTCTCGGCTTGCGCCGCCGCCGTGGCGGGGCGGTTCTTCCTACGCTCTGCCAACACTGCCCGAGCTAAGACGACAATCAGAACACCCGCGTTGGCCTTTGCTTGCTCGGACCTGCTCCCGCCCTCCCTCTGCCTCGTCCTGATTGTTGTTGTTGTTGCACCCTCAGGGCATTTTGCCTACCCCCTCACGCAAGCGGTGTTTAGCCACTGCACCTGTTCTCTCCTTCTAAAATTCACTTCCATCCTCCCTTTATTCTTCCTCTGAACCTCCTTCCCCCCTGTCACTAGCATTTTTCTTCTTCTTCTGGCTGCACGCATCATCAGAGTGAGTCGCCAGTCGCAGTCGGGAGCAGTCGCAATCAGGAGCAGTAGCAGTCAGACAGAGTGAAGTGGAAGCCGGAGAAGGAACAGTAACAGCTGATTGGCTAGTCATTGGACCTCTCCCACCTTCCCACGTACCCTGGAAAACCCAAGCTCCTAACCGCCATTTTCCTACTGACAATTCTGTTGATTCGATCGACACATTGAGCCTCTCCTACAGTATCGGACCTCCCTTAGGAACCCCGAATGCTGCTGAGGGGCTTGGTGTGAAGAGAGAGTCATCAGTAAGTTTTCAGACCTTTTTCTACCACTCTAACCTTTATCTTCCGTGCCGTGAAAGGACCTATTCCCCTGTCAGCTGACGTACAGGGGAGTATTCGTCTGGAAACGCCCTCTGTCCCCACACCTCGCTAGTGCGTGTTTGTGTGAAGGGTGGAGGGTCAGCACAGCCTGCCGATTCGCCTGGGACCCCTGTGATAGTGCAGGGCCTCCCCTACGTGAGGGGCGCAGGAAATTAGGGACTGTTAGGGGAGATCTCCATAAATCTCCAATTCAAACAGTTAACATGCCTTCAATTAAAATTAAAGTGGACCGTACCATCCAACCGTGCATGGACCTCGCCTCACTTATTTTCCAGCTGACCTGTATATTTCAGATCCGTTCCTTCACCAATGACGACATTATCAAAATATTTGTACAAACTGATGAAGATGCCGACCTATTCCACTCCCCAGCAATGAACAACAGACTGAGGGACAATGGCCTAACGGTCCTCAGCTCACCCGAATACCGCGCAAAATGCACCCTCATATGTAGAAAAGTCATCCCTCAGATCCTTGACAACCCTAACCTATTGACAGAACTCAACTCACAAAACACCCCCCAAATGACATATGCAGCCCGGATAGGAACTCTCCCCATGTTAAAAATCACTACGGCTACTCAAACTGGCGCCATCAAATTAAAATCATACGGAATTAAAATCGGCAGCAATATCATCCCCTCAAGAGACATTGAATTCCAACACTACATACAGGTACACCAATGTTTCAATTGCTACCAATTCGGGCACAACACCAACCGTTGCAGTAATACAATAACTTGCTCAAAGTGTGCCAATCAAGGCCACTCATACCGAAACTGCACTGCCACGGTAACAAAATGCTGCAACTGTAAAAGCCCTCACGCTGCTATCAGCAACAAGTGCAAAATTAGACTCGACAATAGCACAACACCACTCCCTCCCCGCCGACCTTCACCTCCTACAGCACCACCTCCACCTCCCCACCACTCACTCCCTACTGCCTCGGCCCTCCCCACCCGCACTTGCTGGACCAACAACGTGACCGCCCCCCCACCCTCCTCCGACATGGATGCAAAAATCACCACCATCATACTTCTGGTACATACCCTTAGCAACGGAAACAGGTCTCTTTTTCTGAAACTGGCAATTGATGGTTTGAGGGAGAACGGCCTCCCTACCATACACATTCCTGATTCCTTCAGAACCGGTCCCGACCTCATCTTCCCCACTGCCCCCATCCCCGACCGGACCAGCATGCCACCCCCTCCCCCCAGAGAAGCCACTGCAATCTCCCTACGCCCCTCCACTTCTGCCATGCCCACACCTGACTTATCTCACCAACCTACTGTTACCTCACCCCCCGGAGTAATCAGTCGAAAACCTCCCGACCCCTCCACCTTGACCTTACCTACACCTGACTTTTCCCACACGACTACGATGAACTCCCGAACCTCCAAAATCCGAACCAAACCCAATCTTCCCCTAACACCTCAGACTCCCAAGAATAAAATGGCTGCCCATCCCCCCACTGAAATGGTGGTCAAGACCACTAGGCCTAAGAGGAAAAACACCTCCCCCCTTTCTTCCTACACACCTGACTGCAAAAGAATTATAAAATACACACATCCAACTAAATCTATAATTAAAGTAAATCTATTCGGCACTACCCCAAAGAAAACAGGAAAGAACCCCGACACGAACTTAGCACACTCCACTCATCCTCCCGACTCCCCCACACACACAGTCACGTAACCACCCATCCCTCACCTACATACACCTCACTCAGACCTCGCTCACAGTCACTCGACAAGTTAGACCTCATCCCTGCACCCCAGAATTTCAATCTCATATAAGTAACAAATTATACAACATGATCACCATTATGCAATACAACTGTAGAGCATATCACTCAAACAGACACGCCATCTCTCTCCTCATACAAGAGCACAACCCAGACATCCTCCTCCTTAACTCAACATGCACAAACACCAAAATCAAGCACTTCGGCTACACAAGCAGACAATCACCCCACGAACTATTCGAGGGCGTTGCAATCCTCATCAGATCCTCCATGAAACACGAATTCATCACCAACTTTGCTTTCAAACACTTCATGGCCGCCAAGATCTACACTCAACACGGACAGATTATCATCTGCACAACATACTCAAGACCTAACTCGCGTATCCCCTTCACAGACCTAAACTCCATCTTTAACAACTCACACCTACCTGTAATACTAATGGCCGACCTCAATGCACACCACACCGCATTTCAACACAACCGCATCGACCCCCTTGGCCAACAACTACACGCTTTGGTCACTCACAAAAACCTTCACCACATTGGCCCTTTCTTCCCCACATTCTACGCTGCTCACGGCAAAGGCACTCCAGACATCGTCATCACCAACACCCCTGCCCTCCAATTCCAACACTACATCACTCCCGGCCCCCTATCAGGCTCAGACCACATTCCCATCACTCTTCACCTCTCCAACAATCCCATCCTCCTCCCAGCAACCTCACCTCAATACCAGTATCAACACGCAGATTAGGATGCCTTCAAGAAAACACTCTCTGAACAACAATACACTCTCAACCTCGAACACCAACCCACTAGGATGATTGAGGAAACCTGGACCCACCTTTTCAACACTATCACCGCCATAGCAGATACCCACATTCCTAAACACCGGTTCAAGAAAAAATACTCCTTCACACCCTCCATAAGAACTCAACGCCTACTTCACTGCTACAGGACACGATTCGAACTAAACAAACTTAACCTAGCACCAGTTTACACAGACATCTCCACACTAAGAACACACATCATCCATAGCCTCCGTCAAGATCATGAGGTTCACTGGGCAAAACTCGTAGAGGCTGCCCAGGAACACAGAACACATAACCCCCGAGAATTTTGGCAAAGGATCGCCAAGCTGAAAGGAACTGCAAGACCCCCCTTTGATCACCTGCTAGTAAATGGTAGGAAAATCAATGAGCCAGCCGACGTAGCACAAACACTAAAACAACACTGGGAACACATTTTCCACCCACACCCCCCACACAACAAAGGTACATCTTAAACCACATAAACAACATCACCACACACATGCAAACACTTCACGACAGAACAACTCCTGACAACACAATAGATACCTCCACTCTCACACAGGACCACACCCTCACTGCTCCTTTCACCCCAACAGAAGTCGCACAAACACTGGGCAAAACCAAAAAGAAAACACCAGGTGACAGCAATATTGGTCAAGCAATCCTGAAGCACCTGCCCCGAGACACAATCACAGCCATTACATACCTCTACAACACCCAACTGGCTACAGGATACTTCCCAAAGCTCTTTAAGACAGCCACAGCCGTCATGATACCTAAACCAAACAAAAACCCAACAGATCCTCAAAACTACAGACCGATCAGCATACTAGAAGTCTTAGGCAAAACTTTTGAAAGACTATACAACACCCGCCTCAGATACCACCTTGAAGATGAACAACTTCTGTCCTACAAGCAGTTCGGCTTCAGAGCACACCACTCAACTCAAGACGCACTCAATATAATCACAAACTACCTCCACATGAACAAAGATGCATACAAGATAGCACTCATTACAAAAGACGTACAAAAAGCCTTCGACACAGTTTGGCACGATGGATTAAAGTACAAGATATGCACCAATTTTAACCTCCCTCAAAAATCACAACAATTACTATGTAACTTCCTAACAGACAGAAAAATGAGGATAAAAGTCACACCTACCTACTCTGACCACTTCACACTGCATGCAGGAGTCCCACAAGGATCAGTCCTGTCCCCAACACTATACATTCTTTACACAAACGACTTACCCGACCCCTTACACATCGACTCTCTGACAATACAGTACGCCGACGATGTAACCCAACTAGTCAGACACAGAACTCTTGATCACCTAACAGACAAAGCACACAGGGAACTCGAACAAGTTACACAATGGGAACTCCGATGGCGAATACAAACCAACCCGAACAAAGCACAAATCACCTACTTCGGCACCAAAAGACGACAACCAAGTCACATTTACCTAAACCCCTACATCGCCTACCCTTCACCTATAACTATCAAACGAACAAACACAATCCTAGGTGTCACATTCAACGACACCCTCACCACGACACTACACACCAATATGAAGGCTTTGATCGCAAACAAAACACTCGGGAATATATACAGATTCAGAACCGCATCAATCAAAACCAAAACACACCTATTCAAAGCCCTCATACGCCCACTATTGACTTATGCACCTAACACACTCCAGCTAGCACCACCATCAAGCGCCAAGAAACTTCAAGTCATACAAAACAAAGCACTAAGATTCATCCATAACACACACTGGTCATCCTTCACCCGAAATAGTCATCTACATGAACTCAGCTCCGTCCCCCCACTTAACATCTACTGGAGACAACTAGGTGACAAACAAATAGAATCACTCCTCACTAATTACCCTCAATGGGAGGATTATTTCGACAACATCATACTCCCACGCAGATTCAGAGACAGAAATCCCTCCATACTAAACAGACCAAACACTCCCCTCCCACCTCCCTTGTATTAATAACTTCCCTATAACTACACCCAAAAAAAAAAAAAAATAAATAAATAAATAAAAAACAAAAAAATAAAACTAACCCACTCAACCTGCACTAACCTCCCCAAACAAAAAGAAAGACCTAACAATCCCCCAAAATAAAAACCTAACATACCCAGCCGTTACTAGCAATCCCACACAAAAAAAAAAAACAAAAAAAAAAAACACCATTTTACCGTTAACTAACCACACCCTATCACTCCTCCCAAAATAAAAACCTAACATACCCAGCCGTTACTAGCAATCCCACACAAAATAATAAATAACCATTCTACCATTAACTAACCACACCCTATCACTCCTCCCAAAACAAATACCTAACTTACCCATCCCATACTAACTCGGATGACATGTACGTTTCCCTTAGCCAATAAGGTCGGGGAGAGTTCCACAGTGCCTGTACGCAAGCCCTCTCCCTCAAGAATGTTACCTACACTGTTTTATGGACACCTCCCTTAGCCAATAAGGTCGGAGAGGTGTGCCTAATAAAAACGGTACCAAATTGCAGACGACATTGAACGCCTCCCTTAGCCAATAAGGTCGGGGAGGGGTGCAATGTACCTGTACACAAACCCTCTCCCTCAAGAATGGGGCCAGAACTCACAATACCTGCAAGAGCCTACCGCAATTGCAGAAGTCCTTTACTAGCCAAAGGGAAGAAAGAATGCAATGATTAACCCAACTCTGCCAACTACTAACAAAACCTACAATCCTCCCAAAAGAAAAACTTAACCCACCCAACCTTACTCACAATCCCTCCTATAAAAAAAAAAAAAAATGCTAACTCTCCATCCAATCACTAATCAACACCTTCAATCCTCCCAAAAGAAAAACTTAACCCACCCAATCACCTCCCAGTATAAAAAAAAAAAAAAAAAGCTAACTCACTATCAATCACTATCAACGCTTCAAATATCCCCAAAGAAAAACTAAATATACCCACGACCTTTCCTTTAAGCCCTTGACCCTCTAAAAAAAAAAAAAAAAAAAAAAACCTGTGACTCAATACAACTATTCATTACTTCAAATCATATCACACCTAAGAATCGCTTCCATACTATAAATTAACCTTGTAACCTCCAAAGCCCCCCCTCTCCTCTCCTCGCCTCCCCTCTCCTCTCCTCTCCTCCCCCCTCCTCCCGACAACCGAACCATACCTGACCTTATATCAATTATCCTAACCCTCCCCCTCTCCCCTTACTACATTTCCACGCAAACGCATACACACTCACACAACAACCCCCCCGAAGCAAAAAAGTAATTCACCTCAACTCAACATACAACCTCCACCCCCGCCAATCCCCAAACACAAACTCCCCCACCCCTGCCAGACAAAGCCTCTCATAACACCACAACTCTCCAAAACCAAATCAAACATACCCAACCTCTATACCAGCCACTGTCAACATTATCGACCTAACTCAAGACTGAAACCAAACAACCTATATCTCACTCTCATCTCCGTTCATAATTTGACAAAGCTCAAATCTGTCCCCTGCTATTACTAAATAACTCTCCTACGATACACTCATCCTTCCTTACTACGAATACTTTGACATTTCAAGCTCAAAGATTCAAAACTCTTCCTCAAACTCTCTCCATTTCTCTCTGACATAGCTGAAAGACCCACAACTCTCAGAAACAAATCAAAACATACCCAACGTCTGTGACATCCAATTCTCAATAAAATCGAC